>NC_033639.1:7980383-8177642 GCF_001540865.1 Ananas comosus
CTCTCTCTCTCTATATATATATAGAGTCCAGCTATGGTGCTTGTAAAAGCACCAAGCACTTGGTGCTTGTAAGGTTTTACCGTTAGATTTACTTCTCGGATCATTTTCAACCATTAGATTATACTATTCAACCAACCACCCACTCAACCCTAGGGGGCCCACATCATCCTAACCGCGTATCTCTTAATCCAATGGCTAAAAATCTACAAGTACCAATAACTTGGTACTTTTAAAAGCATATGAGCTCAATTATATATATATATATATATATAGTAGGGCTACTGTGCTATTAGGAGCACAACAGTCCTTGTGCTCTTAACTTTCTAACCATCCATCAAGTTTGATGAGTGGTTAGAATGAGAGGTGGAAGAGAAATTGGAGAGAAATTGGGTGTCTCAATTTTTCTTCTCCTTGAATTTCTCTTCAATATCTCTTCCACTTTTTATTCTAATCACCCATCAAATTTGATGGGTGGCTAGAAAGTTAGGAGCATAAGGGCTGCTGTGCTCCTAATAGCACAGTAGCCCTGCTCTATATATATGTATGTTAAACCTCAAATTCAAATTCGAATTTGAATTCCCTCACTGGTAGGTACCTGAAATCCTCTACCCTACTCCAGGACACAAGCACGGAGTACGAGAAGTTTTACAACGCAAGAACAGCAAAGAACAAAACCCTCTTTGCGATAAAATCTCTTTTTCTTGAAAATCGTGAATTAAAACCTAAATCCGTCAATGTTATTGGGTTCAGAATAGTTGAACCGTTGAAAACGAGCTATTGGATCATTATTAACGGAGTCCAGTACACAGCGGAAGCTATCTCCACTCATTGGCCTCTCCGAAAACTCCAAGTTACTATTCACTTTAAGTGATTAGTAAGGTCGCGTAACTTCTTCATCCTAACTCGTTTTCTCCAGAAACTTGACGAGTGTTTATGTAATTAAATTACACACAAAAATATCGTCAACAAATAGTTTAGTTACACTGCAAAATTCTCAGTCCTCACAAATTAAGCTCATAACAACTTTTTCTTATTTATTTTTATTAAACTCTTTAGTCAAAATCTTTATTAGCTCTACTCTTGTCACATGACAATGTCTTGCCGCATGACAGAATCTATCCAATTGAAAGAGAATTCAGAAACTAATTCAAACAAACAGCAAAGATTAGGGATTATTTAGAAAATGAGACCATGTAAACAAATTATTACTTCAACCAATTGTAAGATTTTAAAAATGCAAAATAAGATTGGACCTTAAAATTTTGAATGTTGAAAATTGTATTATTTAGTTCTAAAAAAATCAACAATATGTAAAATAATATTATCTATTCGATAATTATATAGTATTCAAAATCTATGATTTTGTTGTCTCTTCCTTTTAATATCATAAAATATATATTCAACTTGTTAGATTTTGGCATCGATGCATTAATTGCTTGTGGGATTTTAGTAATACATGCCTCATATGGTGGTAATAGTTTCTCCAAATAGCCTTGATAAGTACATATATATATTTAATCGCTTCAAATTTCTCAATTAAGTAATTTAGCTGACACAATAAAATTTTCAATTAATTAATTTTTTTAAGTTAAATAGTTCAGTTATCTTTGTTTAATTCTCCCTAATTGTTCAAATTTAGAGGATAGCAGATGCCATTCAAATCCACAAACGTTAGTATTATACATTATTTCTTCTATGCAATTTTTTTTATGAAGTTGTAATAAATTATGACCTCAAATTTCTAATACGTAAAATAAATATTTTTATAAAGTTGTTATAAATTATGGCCTCAAAATTGTAATACGTAAAATTATATATATATATATATATATAGAGAGAGAGAGAGAGATAAGTAGCTCGCTACTCGCTTCAAATAAACTTAGCTGCAAATATGAATCAACTAGGATTCGAACTTGAGACCTCGGGTACCAACCACCAAACTTTTTGCCAATTGCTCTAGGGACGATCAATTAAAATAAAAATAGTTAGTCTTTGTTTTGTATCATTTCTCTTTTTTTACGTTTAATCTCATACAACTCTCTATAAACATATCAAATAGCAAATATATCCTTACAACGTTCAACTTTTATTTTTATCCATATAAAAGTCCAGTGATATTCATATTTACCCTCTTAATTTGTTACCCTTATAGCACTATTTATTTTTTAACAGCAGATAAGTAAAATGATATTTTTGCCCTCACAAATATATCTTCCAAAAGCCCAAATTATTAAAATTATATAGAAATATTCTCACAAGAAAGTATCTTGCCCAATAATATAAGAGGAGAAGAAAGGTTAATTTAACTTATTCACTAATCAGGATTAAGTATTTTACTTTTGGTTAACTATATATTTCTAACAGATCCTAACAGTAGAGCTATTATTTAAAAGCGTTAAGACTTTTGCAGAGATAAAAATAAAAAGTTGAACTTTGTAGGGATATATCTGTTATTCGATATATTTACATGGAGTTGTATACAATCAACCTTTTTTTAATATAATTTTTTATATGATTAGATGTTGTTATTATGATTGTTTAACTTGTAATGTATGTAAATTATGTATGAAATGACAACTTTTTAGAGGGTAGAAGACTAGAAGGTTGTTACCCATGCAAATTCCATGAATATTAGTTCTATATATTTTTTTTCTATGCAATTTTCTTGTTATAATGTCATGACAAATTATTTATGTGACCCTACAAATTTCTATGTTAATAGTGAAAGATAGCTTAGGCTTTGTTTTGTATCATTTCTCTTTTTTTGTTTTTCAAACACAATTTTTATGTGATTAGAAGTTTTGATGGATGAACTTTTTTGTTCTTGTCGTGATTGGTTAGCTTGTAATGCATCTAAACTATGTGTGAAAAATAAGTTTCTTAAAATTTTAAAAAGTTTTGTTTAGTTTTTTACTTTTCACTAGCAAACAAGCTTATGAAATTCAAGGACAAAAAGCAAGTCCATCATTTACTATCATACTTTTCACATTAAATTTCTATGTATGAAGAAAAATAAAAAATAGTAACAATGTCAAAAAAGACCTCTAATAATTAATTTAGTTAAGCATAATTATTTAATCATTATAGTACCAATGCAAATGCCACATGTTAGTACTATATACATTTTCATCCATCACTATAGTACCAATGCAAATGCCACATGTTAGTACTATATACATTTTCATCCATCACTATAGTAGCAATGCACATAACATGCATGTTAGTACTATATACATTTTAATCCTATATATATTCTGATAATAGGATCTCTCTATAATCACATCCCTTATTTTTCTTTAAATTTTTTGAGTTGAGTTTAAATATACTAGATAATTAGTGTATTTTTTGTGCAATCTCGTAGCCCCACATGGTAGTGATTTCATTATATATTAATTGCAAAGAATTTTAATACACTCAAAATAAGTAAAGGATATATGAATTATGAAATTTATCTAAAGTATGGTTAGTTTTGATCCCAATTAATGTTTAAAATTAAATTATTATTTTCTTAATTTTAAAATATCGTAATTCGACTGCATTACTTTTGATTATTTGACTCCGCCTATTTGATAACTATTCTTTGTCTTAATAGAAATGCAATCACATGAATAACATTAGATATTTTAATCAAGCCCATAAAATAAAATACATCTAATTTTCAATAAACAATTATTAAATAATTCATCATAAATAATCCTTGTTATTTATAATGCTTGCCATATACACAACATAATTTATTATATATTTGCTCGTCATCATTCTGACATGTTTGCTTTATATATATATATATATATATAAAATAGGAACCAGTTGATTTATGACTAAGGGGGTGAGTTTAGATATAAGGCTGGAGACCAAGCAAAATGCTATAATTATTAAATTGTTTGAAGAATGCTGTTGCACCTTTTCGTCCACCACCCAAGTGGAAACCGAGTACCCAATTCAATATGGTCAGCTAGGTGAACTATTGAAGCAAGAATTAGTAAATTGCATACATGAAATGTACCCATCTTCTAATAGGCAGTATATGGATAGTGTTGGATGCATGCGTTGTAGTTATACCAAGTGTTTAGAGTACATTACAATGCATAGCATTGCATTAAAAGGTGATAATCCATATATTGGACGAAGACAATACTGCCAAATTAATAAAAATGTAAGTTAAATTATATTATAAAATTTATTTAATATTTGTATTTCTATTAATTTTTTTAATTGTAAATTTTTTTTACAGAAAATAAATGAAAATTCTACATTTTCAAAAAAAAATTGAAAACAACTCACGGTGAGGAGTAGGGAGCATATGGATAGTGTTGGATGCATGCGGTATAGTCATAACAAGTGTTTAAAGTAAATTAAAACGCATAGCATTACATTAGAAAATGATAATTCATACTGGATGAAGATAATGCTGCCAAATTAATGAAGATGTAAGTTAAATTATATTATAAAATTTATTTAATATTTGTATATTTATTAATTTTTTTAATTGTAAATTTTTTTACAGAAAATAAGAGTGAAAATTTGAGATTTTCAAAAAAAATTGAAAACAATTCACAATGACGAATAGATTGAGGATATTTTGAGGATGCGCCCTATTGCTGCATGCATAATGGTGTTTGATAGCTTTTGGCATCTATCGAGACATCTACCGAGAGAGGTTAGTGGTTGTAATATTTAAGTTACAATATTTAATTTTTAATATTTATTTATTTATTTATTTTTTATAACAAGTCATGTATCTGGGGTCCCAAATCGGAGAGAAAGCACGTGGAGGCCACTCGGTATTTATTATTGGATATGGAAGTGAAAACGGTGTAAAGTACTATCTAATAAAAAATTCTTGAGATAGTAGCTGCGTACCGATGGCTATGCAAAAGTCAAACGTGATCTTTTGAGTCGCATGTCTGTAGCTATAGGTGCCTACACCATTGAAGAAAATTAATTTTTTGTATAATATATAAATTTTGTTTCGTTTCATAAAAAAATTTTTTGTAAAAAATATATATTTATGTAGAAAAATGATCTATTTATATATTTTATTATATATGTATATTACGTACATTTTTCATAACTCATTGATTTTTTTATTGAATTTGCTGAAGACATAGAGAATAATGCTATTTTTTTGATTGGTCATGAGTTTAAATGAAAAATCTTATTACATATGCACTCAAAATCATTCCTGTATTTAATTTAAACTCATAATTAGAATAATTTACATCTAATATAAAATTCAAATTCAAAATCATTAGACACAAAATTAAACCCATAATTAGTTTAGTAAACAATATATTCCTACAACTTGAATATTTAATGTAAAAACTTGAAGATGAATTAAACTTTCAAAATTGTTTTGCTTATTGTCTCCAGTAATTTTACTAACATCTATTTAATAGATATTAATTAATGCGGAAAATTGATAAGCATATAGAAATAAAAACTTAGCATCTAAAAAACTCCTGCCTCACAAATAAGAAACTAAACATTCAATTATGTCACAATGATTCAAGTTACATATCTATATGAAAAGCAAAACAATTTTGAAAGTTTAATTCATCTTCATTAATGCGGAAAATTGATAAGCATATAGAAATAAAAACTTAGCATCTAAAAAACTCCTGCCTCACAAATAAGAAACTAAACATTCAATTATGTCACAATGATTCAAGTTACATATCTATATGAAAAGCAAAGACAGAAACAGATTACAAAGAGATAGAAAAGTAAGGACGAAGGCATGCAAACTTACTAATCTATTGGACAAAAGAATGGCATACAAACTTGAATAAGACAAAAAAAAAAAACAAAAAAAACTTGATGAAGATTGTTCATCAACTATCAGATAATACGCATGCAATAGAACAATTGACTATTTAATAGAAAGCACGACCTGTCAACAACATCCTAAAATAGATCACACAAATTACTATTAGAACATATTAGAGAATAGGGCAAAAAAGATTGGCCTAGGAGCGCTAAAGCAACTTAGATGCAGCACATACATATACTATATATATATATATATATATATATATATATATATATATATATAATATATAATATATATTATATATATAATGCTATATATATATACATGTATATATATACTATATGTAATATATATACATATGTATATATATACATATATATATATATACATATATATATATATATATATATGTATATATACATATATATATATATATACATATATATATAGTGTAGAGCTACTATGCTATCAGAAGCATAAAGGGATTAGTGCTTTCGATTTTTTAGCCCTTGGATCAAGGATGGTACGGTTACGATGATAATGGTCCTCCTTAGAGTTGAGTGGTCCCCCTGGGGTTGAGTGGTTCCCACTGGATAATAATATTAATCCAATGGTTAAAAATGATCAAAGGACCACAAACATTTGATTTTTATCTGAAGTTTTAAATAGGCATGAATGGTGGATTCATATGATCTAAAAATAGTAGTATAACTATTTGAACTGGAAAATAAAATGGAACAATTTGATTCTTTAAAAATTAAGCTCAACTTGGAGCGACTACTTTGACTGAAACTTTGTACAACTGCAGGAGCACTAGCCAATACTACAATAAAAAAGAGATGTTATCAAATGTTACAATGGTAAAATTATTGTTAGCTGTATTGTGGTGAAATAGAAGTTTTTTTTTTTTTACAAATGATGAACAAAATATCCTCTTCATCGCGAACAAACGATTTCTAGCTGATGAAAATACAGTACGGTTCTCCATTGATAGAGCTTCGCTTCCGGATTCACCTGCATAGGAGGAAAAAAGATACTTTGAATCGAGTAGAATTAAGTATCCATATAGACTTAAAAAGTATGATAACACATGATAATAATATAGTAGTATACCTTGATATAATCATTTCATTCAGCATCTGCAGCAATTACTACTTGTCATTGATGATCCCAACTAAACGTCGGATGATTCATGATGCCTTTCACTATTCGATATTCATGTCTGTAATAATACAAGCGATGTTCCAAATGTTCGATTCCATAATTCAACCTTGTTACTCTATTGAACCTAGCAACTATGTCGCGCCATGAATCTCTTGTAAAGTTTCCGCCATTTCGAGTGTGCACTACCATCAAATCCATAAGTACTTTGTCATCCTCTTTTTGCCATATAATTGAAGGCTGAAGAATCATTACAATCTTCCCCCGTCCTAACATTCTGCTTGGCCACTCCCGTCTGTAAGTATAATGCTAGATTTTATGCAAAGTTTTCGATAATTGTAGTGAATTATTATTGAAAAAAAAAAGGTCGAAGAGCGAAAATTAGAAAGGGGCATCTATACATACTCCTTTGGACCGCGGTCTGGCCTTGCGATGTACTTAAGTTGAAAGACGCATCGGTCATGGATTCCGTAGTCCGAAAGTGATTTAGCTTCCTCCAACATCGAGCCGTTGAACCAAAGCGTAACTGTATAACAGTTGTAAATTTTTGTAGATTCAAATCTAGTGTTTGATTTGATATATTTGAATTTAATTGCCGTAATTGAACTGCATAAGGAGGTCTAAATACAGTTGGGACTACGTCTAAATTGGTCCCAGTTTTAACTGCAGCAGTTGAAGCAAGTAATTTTAAACAAAAGATAAAGTTAACTCCCTAATCACTTTTAAAATAAAAAATTCTTTTTTCTCATTAGAGGTAATCTTATCATTATCTATAAAAAGTGGTAAAATTTTGAAAATAATGTACGCAATTAAACAAATTATTTATATTTGCGGCATTTTCTCTTGCATCCAACTAAATAAGATGAGTACAATTAGAACTATTGTATTTTCAATTGCATATATTTTTAACTACACTGTATTTTCAATTACGCATGGTTTCGTTAGAATTGATTGTTTTGATGTAATGCTAATGGAGAGTTCATCGCAGTTCATCTTTAGTCTATGAAATTCTAAAAGGAGTGAGAAAAGTAAACATAGGGTAAAGTTTAAAATGTTTGTGGATTAAAATAAATTTATGTAAAGGTCCAAAAAATAATGGTACAATTTACTCAGTTTAAAATAAAAAAAAATATTAATCCAACCAAGATACTTCCCACCATTTACACGATTTTTCATCCTTGAATAATTTTTGCAATGAAATCCTTAATCTTTAAAACTAATTTCACCGTCAGTCCCTAGCCTCTATCTATTTTTTCACTTTAGTCCCTAACCTCTTCTCACATTGCGCGTCCATCCCGTCGAAATCCGGTCTCACCACCCTCTATCCGTCGAGGAATTCTACACTATCACACTTACACTACATCATCAATAACAAACCAATCGTATTCCTTCCTTTCAAACAAAAGTACAATAATAATATTTTTTTACAATCATGATGGGACATATACCCCTAAAAGAAAATATTTGATTGGTCTGTTATGCCACGTCACCAATATACCCATTGCATTCTAGAATTTTTCCTATCTGCCGCCCTACCTATGATCACCTCGATCTTGTATATGGTGCTTACTGTCGCAAATTTATAAAAATCAGTGCTAAAATTGACTGACTACGATCAACTATAACCATAGTCTATATGAGTAGGTAAAGCTTTATTTGATTCGACGTAACATATTTTGCTAAAACTAAAATAAAAAAAAGATGGTAGGAACTTATCTGAAATAATAATTTTTTTATTACTAGACTTAAAAAATATTATAATTATAATAATAGTTTTTTAAAAAATTTATTTATAAAACTAATATTATATGGTAAATAATTCACCTTTTTTTAAAGGGAAAACTTCAAAAACCCCCCCTGTGGTTTCGTGCATTCTCACTTTGCTACCCTGTGGTTTAAAACGTATCAATTTGCCCCCCTGTGGTTTCGTTTTTATCTTTTTGTTATCAATTTTATTATTATTTTTTTTTAAAATCAGTGACAAAGTTAAAATTAAAGGATACTAAAGTGACTATTCGATAAATATAGATGGTTATCTGAAGTTTTTTGTATATAATTTAACGAAATATTAACGAAAAAGCTTCCGAAAAGATAAAAATGAAACCGCAGGGGGGTAAATTGATACGTTTTAAACCACAGGGTAGCAAAGTGAGAATGCACGAAACCACAGGGGGGGTTTTTGAAGTTTTCCCTTTTTTAAATAAGGTAAACTATTTATCGTTTTCTCAAAACGTTAAAATTATTTTTATTATTTAATATTATATATCCTATGAGATTTGGCAGTAGAAAAAAAAATATATAAATTTAGTAAAAATGCTAAATTATTCACTGTTTAAATTTAGGGATAATTTTACAGATGCCCTTCTAGAAACTGGTAATTTCATCAATATCCTTCTAAAATTGATAATATCACGAATGTCCTTCAATATGTTAAAAATTATCATAAATGCCCTCCACTAGTTAATATCCGTTAAAGTCCGAAATAGAGTTAAAATTTCAAAAATACCATTTTTACCCTTTATCTCTTATCAATAGTAGAAAAACTAATAGATATTTCAAGGCAACTTTTGCAAATCTAAATTTAACTATTTAATATATAAATATTAAATTAACTTATTAAAAAATGTTAATTATTAAAAAATATATAAAAATTGTATTTTATATATGGTATGCCTTTATATGATTTTAGTTTTGTTTTTGCCTTCGGGTTTCGATTCAGTTTTGATTTGGTTGTAGACCAAAATCATAGTTCATTTTTTTGTACCTATGATTAAAACTATCCTTACTCAGCATTGATTAAGCTCAGCATTGATTATTCTCACCCATTCAAAATCGAGTTCAGATAAAATTGCGTATTTATATCAATTCAGATTCCTAATTAATATTAGTAATTTGAAATAAATTATAGATTTTATTTTTTTTCCTATTTAATCAAAAATAAATCACATAATTATATGCATGCATTTTTTGTCGAATGAAAAAAAAGAGAGTTTTGTTCGAAAGCTTAAATATATTGTATTACAGTTTTTTAATGCATTTAATGTAAATAAATTTATTGAGAATAATTTTGGTTAAAAAAAAATTTAAGCTTCCAAGATTAAAGAAAGATCGGAAAAATCCTCAATATTTATTTTTATTTAAATTTTTATACATAGTTAAAATAAATAGAGCCAATAGATTTGGTGAAATCATAAGAAACTCGATAAAATTCTCATTTTTCATACACTAAAATTAGTTAATTTTTTAAAAGACTAAAAGTTAATGGGATGTCAACTAAAAAAAAGTTTAGGGAGCCATTTCAAAATGGCATATAGTTGAGGGGGTCTTCATATATTTTTATTAAAGAGATAGTTGAGGGTAAATAGATTATTTTAAAAGTTAACCCATCTTTAATCATTTAATAACTATGGTAAAACTAAGGGTAAATTGCACTGTTACCCCCTGAACTTTTGGCGTAGTTTCACTTTATCTCTCGAACTCCTAAAATAGACATCTAACCCCCTAAACTCTAATATTTCGTTCATGTTACCCCTTCCGTCAGTTTTTCGTCAAGCTTTGTTAACCGGAAACTGACGGAAGGGGTAAAACGAATGAAATATTAGAGTTTAGGATGTTAGATGTCTATTTTAGGAGTTTGGGGGATTAAGTGAAACTCGCCAAAAGTTCAGGAGGTAGTAATGCAATTTACTCCGTAAGGGATTCTTGACTATAAATTATTTTATTATAATATGTTACTTATGGATTGACTACTAATCATCAAGTAAGTAATCATACTTGATTTTGAATTTATATATATTTTTTATCCTAAAATAAATCATACCATAATTTATCTTACATTTTATTGTAATAAAATAAAAGTGAAAGAAATGAATTAGAGTGGCTTAAAGATAAAAAAAAGAGCGATACTAACTACCTACGATACTCGAACACTCTACTATCCTGGTGTACTCGCTAATATGATTAATTTACAATAGGTGTCCTCACTCGGATATAGAGATTTTAATTCTCAGTTAATTTTCTGTAATACTCGTTTGTCCCTTTTATCTTTAGAAGTATTGTTCTATAAAATACACTTAAATAAAATTTTTTTACTTCATTTCAGCCAATTATAAATTTTTAATATAAAGGCTAAATTACAGAAAATTCCCTTGTAATAACCCGCTTTTTCATTTTCCCCCCTAACATTTAAAAACCTATACTTTGCCCCCCTGTAAAATGAAAAATATTCACGGGGGGGTTACGGTGTGTAAAATGACCATTTTGCCCCTCGCCATTGTCGTCTTCTTCCCCATCTTCCTCAGTCGTCCCTTCGTTCGGCCGCGATTTCCACCTCAATCGGCCGCGATTTCTCTCCATTTCCTTCTCCATCTGCTCTCCTTCTCCTCCTGCACCCTCGCCGCCCTCGATTTCGGCGACAGTAGAAGAAAATCGAGGTGGGCGACAGTAGGAGAATGGCAAAAAAAGCGAAGGCGAGGCGGCGAAGGACAGCGAAGGGGATGTGGGTGAGGGCGAGGCAGTGGAGAACGGCGAGGCGGCGACGAGGTGGCGACCCGGAGGGAGGCGAAGCAATAGGAAGATGGCGGAGGGGTATTTTCGGCATAAAAATATATTTTTTAACGGAACCCGAACAGAACCCTAACGGTAGGGGGTGAAGTGCACATTTTTTATTTTACAGGGGGGCAAAATGTAGGTTTTTAAATGTCAGGGAGGGAAAGTAAAAAAGCGGGTTATTACAAGGGAGTTTTCTGTATTTTAGCCTAATATAAAAATATAAAAAAAAATTTATAGTAAAAATTTGGATAAATTATATTGTTACCCCCTGAACTTTTAGCGAGTTTCACTTAATCCCCCATACTCCTAAAATAGATATTTAACACCCTAAACTCTAATATTTTATTCATTTTACCCCTTCCGTCAGTTTCCGGTTAACGGAGCTTGACGGAAAACTGACGGAAGGGATAACATGAACGAAATATTAGAGTTTAGGGGGTTAGATGTCCATTTTAGAAGTTCGAGAGGTAAAGTGAAACTTCGCCCAAAGTTCAGGGAGTAACAATGCAATTTACTCGTAAAGCTAACACAACTAACAGCAGAAATATTGATGATAATTTTCTGTTTACATGGACATATGTGATATTTTAAACTCTATAGAAGCATTAGAGATATCAATGGGTAGGATTCGGGGCGAATTTTTAAAAATCCGAATCCAAACCCGACTCCAAACCCGAGACCCGAACCTGAACCCCAACTAAAGGTGTAAAACGAGCCGGGCGGCACGTGCGGGGCCCGGCCCGGCACGGCCTTGGGCCGGACTACAGCACGGCACGGGTAATGTAGCACCCGTGCTGGGCCGGCCCGGCCCGAACCTCCGGGTCGTGCTGGGCCGCTCCTCTGGGACCCATCGGCCCGGCATGGCACGACCCGAAACTGGCCTGGGCCGTTCCAGGCCGAGGGAAGGCGGGCGGCCCGACACGGCACAGCCCATTTGGGCTGGGCCAGCATAGCCCGGACCCCCAGGGCCCAAGGCAATGCTTTGGGCCTTGGGGCCTGAGCTCCTGGGGAGAAGGGAAGCCCTCCTCCCCAGGAGCTCTCCTCCCAAGGTTAGACCTTGGGAGGTGAGGCGCCCATGGCGCCTCCCATAGCGCCGCCGCCTGCAGCCCCGGCACCGGCCACCGAGTTCCCCGCGCGACCCCCCGTAGCCCCCGCACCGCCCTCTGTGGCCTCCGCGCCGCCCCCCGTGGCCCCCGCACCGGCACCCAAGGCCCCGGCCCAAGACCCCACCCCGTTCCCCTTCACCTCCCCGATCTCCTCCTCCGGCGTCCCCTAACTCCTCCCCGGCCCCCTCCTCCGAGACCCCTCCTCTCCGGAAACCCCCACCTCCCCCGGAAAACCCCGGCGCCGTTGAAATTTATTTTTTTTCAAAAATAATTAATACAAATTTATTATATTTAAAAAATTAAATATTTACTATATTTATATATTTTTATAAATTTTAAATATTTAATCAAATTAAACTAATTTTTTAAAAAAATTTAAAAAATAACTATTTTAGGAGGCCGGCCCGCACGGCCCGTGCCTTCCGGGTCGAAGGGCCGTACCGGGCCTGAAGCCTACGCCGCTCAGGCCTAGCCCGGCACGGCCCGAAATAAAATCGCGGCCGGGCCGGGCCAACCAGTAGCCCGTTTCGGCACGAAAAATGTGGGCCGTGCCAGCCCGGCATGGCCCACATTACACCCCTAACCCTAACTCGAATCCAACGGATTTTTAAAATTCCATATCCAACCCCGAACCGACCAAAAATTCATAACCGAACCAAAAAATTTGAACCCGAAATAATTATTTCTTTTTCAATATTTCAAAATATTATACATTAAATCTTAAAATTTTAAAATATAAATTCAAATATACATCAATTATATATATTTATATATATATATTATATATATTATATATGTAAGTTGAGCTAGAATACATTCAAAAGCACCAATGAGGTGGTGTTGCTTTTGAGTTTTTAACCATTGGATGAGGAATGTAAGGTTGTGATGATTGTGGTAGGTGGTGGTAGGTTGGAATAGTGTTTGATCCAAGGCTATTAGTAATGAAGGAGTAGATCTAAGGGCTAGAATCTAAAGCACTAATGGAGTAATACTTTTAAAGTATTCTAGCTCAATTATATATATATATATATATATATATATATATTATATAATATATATATATATATATATATATAATGCAAAATAAATTCGGGTTCAGGTCGGGTTCTGTGTCACGCTCCGGATTATTCGTTTCCCGGGCGCGCCGACAAATCCGCCGTATACAAAGGAATTTTTTCTGTATACGAAGCGATAGCTGTACCTGTAAATCATACAATACTACAAGCGGTAGTATAGAGCTGCTAGAAGAACCAGTAATAAAAATAAATCGAGTTCCATATATATACGCCAAATCCAAGATACAAAACTACTCGCACTGGCAAGTTAAATATATGTATATACATGAACTCCAACAAAAACAACTACCTGCTGTAGGGGCACCTCTAGCTCGGCTCGATCCTGATCAGCAACAGTAGTAGCCGAAGACGATGGCTGCAAAAACGGGGTAACAATAGGGCGTGAGAACTACTGTAAAATAAGTAGTCCTAAGTGGGTACTGCCCTCAACAACATTGGTCAACCCACTAAGTCTACAGAAGGGAGCAAAAGTAGTAATAAATGCTGGAGTGAAATCTACAGCTATTATTTATTACACTATCATGCTCTAAGCTGACCTACTGTAGTAATGTCAATTCTGACCCAATCTCTTTAGAGACTGTAAACATATCCGTCCCAGGGACTGTGAACACACCTTTCCCGCCCAGTTGAGACTATCCAGCTACCTCCACACTATCCAGTCTGTGGAAAGCAAGTCTAACCGGCATGAACGACACCAACGCGAAAGCACAACGCCCGTCTCCGGAGTGGCACTCGTGGGAGCTACCAAATCGAGTATGCAGCGTATCTCTGTCGAGCTCAATCAGGCTCTCTCAAGCCAAAGTCCAAGTAACCAACTCTAACTGGTCTAACAACCAACAGGTCACGTGCCCTCGGCACAATCCGATGCCAAAAGGCGATATGAGTCCACCGTCAACCCCGACGGCATCCAACAGTCCGGAACAGCCTGAACGCTACTGTAAAAATACACTCGGTATCTCAGCACGAGTGTAACTGAAAGCTAAACTACCTGGGGTACCCGTCGCCTCGATACTGCGACGATACAAAATTACAACGGCTCCTAGAGCTAAATCAGGTAGTGTAAACAGGTGACAGGTCCAGATCGCCGATTTTCTCCTAAGTCAAATTCTAAGTCCAACATGTATATTTATGGTTTACTAATCATATCCTCAATGCTGATTTCATCTATGATACAATCAACGAAATTGAGCTACAACATGATTTACAAAAATTGGAAATCATACATGTCGACTAATACTGTGCTTAGGAATAAACCGATGTAACCCACCTTAATTGCTAATCCTGGTAGCAAAGAAGGTCCTGAACCAATGCTAATCCCTGCTGGATCAACCAAAATCCTCCAAGACCAGTAATCAAGCTATCTCCAAGCTCTACACATTGAATTCCATCAATTATCCCAATTTCAGCACTAAAGCTTAATTTAATCCCTATCATAATGTCAAAATTCACCTAATTACCTCCAAATCAGGTGAGGAAGGTCTCAAATCCAGTGAATAATAATGGAGAATGTGTCTCAAGTCCAAAATCCCACTGCCTACAAAGATAGTATCAAGAAAAGCTCAAAAATCTCATTTTCAGCTCAATGTCAATAGTAGTCCAGAAAAGCTTCAGCTCAACCAAAATCTACAATTCAGGGCTTCGTGGATTCCTCTGAAAGTCTAGAATCCAGCAAACCAAGTTTCACCGCGATCCGACCTTCCTACGTCGCGTACGAGCCAAAACACTGGAGGTCGTCGCTGAAAAACTGCATAATCGACACTCCACCACCTTTCGATTGAAAGATTGGATGCAATTTGAGGAAATTTGAGGGTTGGAAATGCAAATGTAAGCTTCCCTCAGAGAAAGAGAGGAAAAGAGCTTACCAGGAGTGTCTCCTACCTATTTATAGGGTAATCCAATGATCAGATAAGCCTCAGGAACATTGGAAGTTAACATGTAGTTTCTGCAAAAAAACCAAGTTCTAGACGCCCTAAACCAAGTTCTGGGCGCTCAGAACTTCCAGCCTGCACAAACAGCCCCCATCGGTTCCTCCGCCTGCGGTGTGCTGCACCCTTATCCTGCTTCGGCGGCCCACACCTACCACCAGCCACGCGTCAACACGATCGATATTCACGATATAGAATTTCCGGACCCACTTCTAGGCGGCCGAAACATAGAATCCGAATTGGCTTCCAGTTTCAGTTAAATTCAGCACTCAGTATTGGGCGACCTAAACCATTTCTGGGCGCCCTAAACTTCTAGGCGCCCTAAATCCAGTTCTGGGTGCCCTAAACTAGCAAAACTCTAGTTTTGCTTATTTGAGTACGCCGAATTCATTTCTTCATCCATTTCGCGCATAAACGACTCCGACTCAGTCCGACACTCTCCAGAAGTGTCGACTAGCCACTAATACTGAAGCCAATCCTATCCAAAGCTCAGAAACACTACATTCTGATTCGGGTCGAATACAGTCAAAATCTATATCCGAATCCATATCTATCGAGTTTTTATTTTTGATATCCTTATCCGAATCGATATCCATTTAGCATCAGATATAGCAGCTCTATTCGGATTCGGGTTCGGATAAAATTTCTGATATCCATACCTATTGTCATCCCTAAGGAGCATCCCTAATATTTTAGACTTTGGGAGGGGTATCTACGAAATTGCCCCTTAAATTTAATTTCACAAATAAAAATTCAAACGCTTAATTTTATAATTAAAAAATTTTACAGGGTCAATCACGCAAAAACCCTTCACAAAACGCCTCAGCATCTCTCTCTCATCCCACGTGGCAGTACGCGTTTGGTCAAAGCGGGGAAAAATATAATAATAATATTAAACAAAAAGGAAAAGTATAATAATCAAAAAAAAAATTCCAAGCAGGGAAAAATGTAAAAATATATATAAAAAAATAAAATCCCAATTCCCCAATCACAACACAAAGTCCCCAAAAAGTCCAATCTCTCTCTCTCTCTCTCTCTCTCTCTCTCTCTCTATTACGCCGTAGATCGATCCCAAAAACTCGAAGAGGAGAGGAGGGTTTTGAGTTTAGATCTCTCCTCCCCAACAAAAAACCAGGTAAATTCTTTTAATTTCATCCCAAAATTATTCATCAAATACTCGAGAGGAAACTAAAGGGAGATTTTTCGCCAAAAAAAACTTTGTTTATTTATTTATTTATTTATTTTTTTGTTTTGTTTGGGGTTGTTTCTTCCTTTTTGCACCAAATCTCAACAAATCTCATCTACATTCACATTATAATCGGAACCCAGTTAATATATCTCCGTAATCTCGTCATATATCTCATTAATCTCAAAATTTTTCATCAAGTTCTCAAGAAGATATCAAAGATTGATTTTTAGCTTTTTTTTTGGGTAATTTCTCCCTCTTTTTCCCCAGATCTCAACAAATCTCATTTACATTCACATTACAATCGAAATCCAGTTCGTATCTCTCCAATAATCTTATGAAATTGATCCCAATAACAAGAAGAAGCCAAAGAGAGAATTTTCTTTTTTTTAGTCCCCAAAAAATCTGTTTTTTGGGGTTAATTTCTCTTCCTTTACGCCCATATCTCAACAAATTTCTCCTACATTCACAAAATAATGAAAACCCAATTTATATTTCCTCATAATCTTACCACCATGCACACCAATTACTCCATTATCCCAAGAAATTCCTCTATTGAGCTCCAAACCCACAACCCCACCTCAACCAATGGCCATAGATCAGAGAATGACTCTAAAAAGGGCTTCTTTGACGAAGAAGACGGCGACGAGTTCGACGATCTCCCCCTCATTCTTAATGGGGCAGTTATGGAGAGATCCGAGGAAGGTTCCGGAATCCCCGGCGCCGTGTTCAATTTGGCCACTTCGATCATCGGGGCAGGTATCATGGCTCTCCCTGCCACAATGAAGGTCCTTGGCCTTCTTGTCGGGTTCGTCTCGATAATTCTTATGGGTATCCTATCAGAGATTAGCATCGAGCTTCTTGTTCGATTCTCCGCGCTGTATAAAGCCTCTTCGTATGGCGAAGTCGTCCAATCGGCCCTCGGGCGCCCCTTTAGGGTTTTGTCGGAGATCTGCATTATAATCAACAATGCAGGAATTCTCGTGGTTTATCTGATTATCATTGGGGATGTAATGTCGGGGTCGTTGAAGCACGCCGGCGTGTTCGACCAATTGCTAGGGAGTGGGGTTTGGGATCACCGCAAGCTGGTAATTTTAGTGGTTCTAATTGTCTTTTTAGCCCCTCTATGTGCTTTGGAGAAGATCGACTCGTTGAGCTTGACTTCCGCTGCGTCGGTCGCCCTAGCTGTCGTGTTCGTCCTCGTTTCCTGTGTTATTGCATCCGTAAAGCTCGTTGAGGGCCGAACTTGGACCCCGAGAATGGGGCCGGATTTTTCGTCGAGAGCCGCGCTTTTGGATTTGCTTGTTGTTATTCCAATCATGACAAATGCGTATGTTTGCCACTTCAATGTCCAGCCGATTTACAACGAGCTTAAAGATCGAACGCCTAAGAAGATGTATAACGTTGGGAGAATCACGACAGTTTTATGTGTAGTTGTCTACGCTTCGACTGCAATTTCGGGCTATCTGCTATTTGGGGATGATACGGAAGCCGATGTGCTTACCAATTTTGATAAGGACCTCGGAATTCGGTTCAGCTCGATCCTGAATTATATCGTAAGAATTGGTTATGTTCTTCACCTGGTTCTTGTTTTCCCTGTCATTCATTTCTCTCTAAGGCAGACAGTAGATTCATTAGTCTTTGGCGCATCATCCCCCCGAAGCAGAAAGAGGACGTTGGCTTTAACCGCTGTCCTTTTGGGAGTTATCTATTTTGGGTCTACTATGATACCCAACATTTGGGTTGCTTTCAAGTTCACGGGAGCGACGACGGGTCTCGCGTTGGGCTTCATTTTCCCCTCGCTAGTGGCTTTGAGGTTAGATAAGCAAGGGAAGAACTTGAGATTAGTGGAGAAAGTCCTGTCATTTGGGATGCTGGTCTTGGCGATAATTGTTAGCATCGTAGGAGTGATTGGGAATATTTATAGCCTCAAAAATCGATCGGAATGATTACATTGTTTTTCCAAGAATGTATAGAAAACTTTGTGCCACGAAGTTTTTGATACAAAAGCGATATCCATTTATCTGATTGACGAATTCTTGGGGCAGAACTTTGGATTCTTTCCCTGTATAATGGCGAAATATTACGTACGGCAACTCTTCCTCATATGTCGTCAAATGCGTACCGATAGCAGCTGCTTTTATGGATCTCTATTTTGTGGAGAAGGTTGATTCCAGATCAAGGTGATGTTTACAGAGGAACTCATACAGATTTTTATATATCTTGATACTCTTCATAGTATAGCATTCACGGTTCAAATAGAATAAGTGAGGATAGGTATATTTATATGAACTTTTTATATCCTAAAAAGGGTAGTAGTGGGGTTTGATTTTCCCTCAAAGCTTCCAACATTACCCCTGGTACAGGATTTTTTAATTCTTTTCATATGAGGATGTCGGCTTAATGAATATTTGTCAATCTCATGCCACGTCCCATTTATATCCTATTTCCCTCAATTATTTATTTGTATTCTTGTTCACTGAAACGATATAGGATATAGCAGATATTATTCCTTTTGTATTGACAAGGGCATGCTTTAGTTTCACTAAGATTGTAAGATGAGGAATTCATCACATGTTAGCTTTATCCTTTTGACTTAATTTACAGCTTACTTTGCATGGTGAGATATAACTTGACTAAATTCATGCACTATCTTTGTCACTCTTTTATAACGTCGCGAAAATGCATGCCTCGATATTCGTACTACTTTTCCATATTGTTTGGAGTTTGTAAGTTTAGTATCATAGTGCTGAACAATATGTCTTTCTTGTGAAAATTTTTGGTTTCTTTAAATAGTTTGATAGATTAAAACCTCATAAACAATGTAAACTACTCAGGTTTTCATGTCATTATGTCTTGGCTATCTAACACCGCAATTTGGGATGCAATTTATGATATCGGACTAAACACTTTATTTTTACTGATTCAGCGAAGCCAATAGCTCTCTCATGTCATTAATATTTTGTTTTTGTTATGAAATGAATGCTTTGATTCCCCAATTCCTATATTGAAGTTTCCCTTGTTCTACTCAAGTCTTATATTATACATCTTCTCCCTTGGTTCTCATTTTACTTCTCTATACATCGCTTTTCAGGTTATACTCACGAGTTCATTTTTGCACTCTTCACGATTCTATTGATTTTTCTAACTTTGTTGAACATTTTTACCAATACATTTTAACCTTTTGGAAGGTATGTTTCAGAATACTAGGTGCTAATTTTCTGAAATCCACATTCTAGAAAATTCATTGCTAACTAGCACACTTGCCATCTTTTAAGATTTTGAGGTGCTTTACCGAAACACCTACAAAAAGAGTCCTAGTTGCGTATTTCAAGCAGTGGAAATATTTGCAATTATGTTGCGAACTTCCGATGTATTGGCCTGGCAAATGTAAATCTGGTGAGCTTGTTAGAAGATAGATGAGGTGTGTAGTAGATTGTTCATCCTACAGTTAATTGCAAATTCTCAAACAACATGTTTTAGGGAATTCGTAAATTGGCTGTTACAGTAAGGAATCAACTAGTTATGTTATGTTGCCTCTCCTTTTTTTTTTTCGCTCTTACTGTTCATTGTTTAGCTAAAAGAACTTAATTTACTGGATGAACACTGGATTGAATTGTAGTTGGCTATGTTATTATTTTTTTGGTTTACAATGCAGTAAATAACTATAGCTTATATTGTTGAATGTGTTTAGTCTTTCTGAAATGCACTTCAGTAAAGTCCTGTCACACTTCATGCAATTATTTTATCACATATCGAGTACTAAATCATTTAACTTATAATTTATAATGTCATACTGGCGTCACTGGCTCGACCGTCGGATCAATGTTGGAACCGGTGAAACCAGTGAATCTGACAGGTTTTTTAACTTTAAGGGGGTGTTTGGTTTCTCAGAAAACCGTGGAAAACTATATTTTGGAAAAAGTTTTCTGTAGAAATCACTCTTTTCTTATTGTTTTCCTTTTTCAGATTAAAAGTGGATTTTTTTTTCAAATATCCTACAAAATATTATAATTGGCTAAATGACCCTATTAAAAAAATATTGAGCAAAATAATCCTTTTTTTTGCTAAGTCAGCGCGGTGGTGGAATTTTTTTTAAAAGTGATGAATCGTTTATCGTCTTTAAGAAGACAGCGAACGATTCACCGTCTTCGTAATTTTCTACTAAAATGAAAAATTGTTCATTGCCTTTTTGAAAATTGTTTCTTAGGATTTTTTTTTTTTTAGTTGTTAAGCATGTGATTTGGTGAAATTTTTGTATAGTTGTTAGGATTATATATAGAAACTAGAAATATATGAGATTATTAGGATTATATGTGGATTATTAAAATTTTTATTTGGTTGTTAGGATTGTATTGATAGATTATTAGGATTTTTTATGTTGTTAAGATTGTATGTAATTTGTTGAAATTTTTATGTGGTTATTAGGATTATATATGAAAAAAAAACAGTACAAGAAAAAGGCGGTGAATAATTTATCACTTTTGTGAAAAATTTGTAAGGTCTTTCAGAGAAAATTTCATTCTGGCTCCTAGTTGGTAAAAAAAGGATTAGTTTGTCAAAAAAACAAAAATTGAGTGGGTTATTTACCTAAATATGAAATTTTATAAGGTTATTTCGACAAAAAGTCCTTAAAAATAAAAATAAAAAATGAAAAGAAGACTTTTTCATGAAATCTGATAAAAGTTTTTCTGTCTAATATTTAGGGTAAACTTCAAATACCAATCCTGTGTGGTTTCACACTTTTTCATTTTAATGCCATGTGGTTTAAAATGTATCAATTTAGTATCATGTGGTTTTATTTTTGTCTTTTAGTCAGTCCCTCTGTTAACTTTTTATTAAATTATATACAAAAAAAATTTTAGATACTCTATCTATAGTTTATCGAATATTTACTTTAGTACCCTTTAGTTTTAATTTTGTCACTGATTTAACGAAAAATTAATAAAGGGGATAATAAAAAGAGAAAAATAAAACCACAGGGTACGAAAGTGAGACACTTTAAACTATTTATAAACCTATATGAATTCATAATATTTTTTGCCACGTGACATATTACCCTTCATTCTCATAGCTCAATTTTAAATCAAATCACCTTCTCCTCTTCTTAACACCCAATCCTTCAACCCCCTATTCCTCTAATTATATGTAAGGTATAACATTTAATTATATACAACTGACTGTCCCTAGCGCAAGTGGCAAAAGGACTTGGTGATTGGTACCCGAGATCCAAGTTCGAATCTTAGTTGATTCACATTTCTAGCTAAATTTATTTCTAAATGAAATAAACGAAGCGGGTAGCATGGGACCTTTCTCTCTCAAAAAAATATATATATATATACACCATATTAATATTCTATTAATAAGTAGGCTTTATAACTTTAATCTACTCCCCTTCTCCATTAATCTCTCATTCCCTCTCTTTTGTAACTTTTTTACATGCACAATAAAAAAAATATTATTGTTTAACCTCCCACCCCACACTCATTTTCATAGCCCAAATTTAAATCAAATCATCTTCTCCTCTTCTCAACACCTAATCCTTCACCTCTCCACTCTTCTAATTAAATGTAAGGTGCAACATTTAATTACATGCACCATATTAATATTCTATCAATGAATGGCTTTATAACTTTAATCCACTACCCTCCTCCATTAATCTTTCATCCTCTTTCTTTTGTAACTCTTTTGCATGCACCATAAAAAAATTATTATCGTTTAATCTTCCACCCCACACTCATCTTCCTCTTTCTCTCATTGTGTTAACGAAGATGATAAAGACGAAAAAGAAGAAGAAGAAGAAGAGCCTGCGAAGAATATTGTCTTATTCTAGAAGTATTGTCCCGCGAAGCCGAGCCGCGGTCCATATAAGTGCCCGCTGAGCCAGTCCGCTCCTAGGCCCCTGCTCACCATGAACTCGAGAATCGCAAGAACTTTTTGGTAAATCCAAATTATTTGAGAATTAGAATTTTTGTGGTTGATGTGATGGCAAGTCTGTGTCAGTTTAGATATTGCAGTTTGGTGATACAGGAGATGTTTGTTCATAGGTCGCAATAGAAATCCAGAAGCGACTCGGCACGGGGAGCAACTACGAGCTGAAGATTAAGAAGATATATGAGGTTTGGATGAGCAAGCTCGCGTGGATGAAGATGTGCTTATATTAGTTTTTTTTTATATTTTTGTTTTATTTTCATTCTATGACTATTTTTTTGAGTAGGCGCTGTTATAGGCAAAGTCCCTTTCGTAGATTAAGAAATATGATGTGGAGACTGCAATCTGAAATCTCACCCAAAATTTTTTTAAGCCGGATATGTTAACTTATTATTTATGTGTTTCATATCCTTAATCTATTTTGATGCTTGGATAAAGATGCTTGATTCAGCTGAAGCTAGCTTTTTTTTATCTTTCATAACGGAATGTTCAAGAGGCACATAATACAATAAAATTGTATGTCTTTTACTGTTTTTTGATGATTTAAAAAAAAAATTATATAAACTTCTAGCTATAATTTTATTTTTTTAATAGTTAAATTTAGTCATGCAAATTTGCTGTGCTTAACATAGTATACCTTCCTATATATTAATAAGCTGTAAATATAAATTTTATTAAAATTTTAAAATTTTATTTTTATTATTTATCCGCTGTATCGTGCGAGTCTCTACACTAGTAGGATATTAAAGTGAGAAAGTGGGAAACCCCACGGGTGATATTTAAAGTTTTTTTCTAAAAATTATGATGGACCAAACACCTCCTTAGGGAATGTATTAAATTCAAATCAGAATGACCAACATGATGATTTGGAATATGGGTCAGGCATATTTATTTACCTACATAAAGATTTAAGAGTAGCTTTTAAAAGCATAGGAGCTCAATTCTATATATATATATATATATATATATATCCTAAGTTTAGCATGTGAACAACTTTGTAAAAAAGGGTGAGAATGATCTATTTATGAAAAACCCCCCTACTTGTTCATAACATGCTACAAAGTATGACCCACATGATCTGCAATTTTTGTGCCATCATTGTAGCTTGGAGCTTAATCTATGTGAAACTCTCTATTATGTTGGTACTAATCATTTTTATGGCCCTCTCCTCTTTAATTTAGTGATTTGTGCGAACTCCACTTTGGCTTTGTAATGCATTTAGAGAGAGAGAATAGGATATAGGTAGGTAGTAGACTGATTTTAATTTTTTAGTAAAAAGGAATAAAAAATATGTAAATGCTCCTTTGATGATCTATATAAAAAATTGAAGCCCTTGTTTTCAATGCTCTGTAAGGGGGTGTTTGGTTCCTCCTAAAAAATTATTTTCGGAGGAAAAAAAAAAAAAAAACTTTAAATATCACCTTTATAATTTGTACTTCCTCACCAGTAGTTTGAGATGTATAATTTTCATACCATGTGGTTTTATTTTTTTTTTTTTATTATTTTCTCTACTAATTTTTTTGTTAAATCAGTAATAAAATTAAAACTAAAAGGTACTGAAATGAATATTCGATAAACTATAGGTGGGGTATCTGAAGTTTTTTGTATATGATTTAACGAAAAGTTAACAGAGGTGCTAACGTAAGGAGAAAAATGAAATCATATGGTACTAAATTAATACACTTTAAATTACAGGGCACTAAAGTGAGAAAGTGTGAAACCACGAGGATGGTATTTGAAGTTTGCTCAAAATAAAAAACCTTTTCATGGGGAGTATCTTTTTCATATAAAAAATTCAGAAAATTAAAAGAAAGTCTTTTCCATAAAATCTGAAGAAAAAAAATTTCAAATAATTATTCTTTTAGAACCGAACATCGGAAAATACTTTTCCAGTCAAAAAAATTTATTTATTTATTTATTTTATTTTATTTTATTTTTTTCTGTGCATCCCCTAACATCTGACAGAAACTACTATTAGCATCTGACAAACCATGGCAGATTTTATTTTATTTTTTTAATATCAGACAACACATTAATTGAAGACAAGGGCTTCAATCTTTTATATAAGAGAAAATGCTGATTTTTTTTTTTTAAGCTTAGACCCAAATTATATTTTAGCTGATATGGACAAAATATATGCTTTAATAATAATTAATAGATAAAATTGTATGGAGACACATCATTAACTTTTGATTTTTGTGATTTAAGTGATACTAGTCAGTTAAATTTAAGATTGTTTCAAATTTACATATTAATACTCTTCAAGTTTAATAACTTTACTCAATCGGTTGCAATTAGCATTAATCACTAATAGAGCCATCAAACTGCGCAAAATTTTTAACTTAACTAACTAGAATACCATAACATAATTCAAACAGATCAGAAAAAGTAAATTTATGGGGTTCTAATTCAAAAATGGGCCTAAATTTGATGGGGTTTTAGTGACACTTTTTCATTCAATTAATTCAACCATTTTAAAAGATCTTGTATATCTTGCTTTATCTGCTTAGTCCAAACTCCCACTTTTTTCTTTTCTTTTTTTTTTTTTTGCCCTAGAAGACATTAAAAAACTGCAACCATCATGCAAGGGATCACTCTTTGTGCCAGTTGAGGGGACAATAATAAGCACATGGTGTGTTTTTTTTTTTTTTTTAGTGTGTGGGTGTTATTAAAGTCCAAATTAAGCAATCTTTGGAATAGATAATGTGAGGGCAAAGGAAACAGAGAATGTCGAGTAAACTCCGTATTGAATATAAATATTAAGAATACAGTTCTATGATAGTTTAAATTTTTAGGGATATACAGTTGTTTCTCATAATTTAACGTGGCAGCAGAAGTTCAATTTTTGTCAGATCTTTAGTCTCTCATTTAATTTTCTCTTATTTAATTTAAATTCATGTCTTGAGACTATCAAATGAGTGTCGAATCTAGACATGTGTAGGACTTGGTAATCCAACTCGTTGTTCGCGAGCCAGTTCGAAATGAGCTCGAAATCGATAGCTTATTTTTATAAACGAGTCCAACACGAGTTGGGGTCAGCTCGCTCACGTTCGGCACAATATAACATGAATATATATATATATATATATATATATATATATATTAAATTTCTACTGTTTGTATAGTAGGCCAACCCAAATATAAAGGGACCTATATATATTTTGTAAATTTTAATTATTAGATGAAGATTCTAATCTTCTATTTTGTTTTCAACTTTCTTACTCATAGTAGTAGAGCTAACAACTTGACTTATTGTTCGCGAGCCAGCTCATATTCTATTCATTAATAAATAAGCCAAACATGAGCTGAATTTTTCAGCTTGATGTTTTAATGAGCCAGTTCGTGTTCGGCTAGTTTAATAAACATAGGGAGCACGAGCTGGTTCCAACTCACTCGTGTTCGGCTCATAGACAGCTCTAGATATGAGGGGAGTATTGAATTAATATAAATATTAAAAACTCGCTCTTTATCAGCTTAAGCTTTTGAAGAGGTACAGTTGTTTCTCATAATTTAAACACCCCCCTCAATCTTTGTATTGATCTAGGGTGGTCCCTAGCTCAATTTGAATCTTTAGAAAACGCAAAAAAAGATATGCATATGAGACCAAGATCTATCACGAGAGCTTGTAGGGAGGTACATTCTATTCTAGGTGAGTTGGCCTTTTGTGCCCTCTTTTCTTCTTCATTTAAATTGTATATTCAACACAGGAGTAAAAAGCACTTCTGACCCAAAAATTTGTAGCTTTTGTTGTGGCAGAAAGTTGATCCGACTAGCTCGAGATACTTTTTTTTAAAAAAAAAACTGCTATTGTTGACTTTTGGTTTATATTTTGAAAAGTTTTTGTTCACTTTACCTTTTTATTTCTTTCTATTTTCATGCCTTAACACTACGAATCCCAAGATTTGGCCAAGTTGGCCTAATTATTTCTCACTAGAAGAGATTATGCTAGTAGAGACATTTTTTATTTATTTGATTTTGAAATAGAATATCTTTTATCGGATTGTTGGAGCTAACCATTAATTTTAAAACTCAAGCTATTAGAAAGATACAACCTAATATACTTAAACTGTACAAATACAACGCCCGCAGATCTCGATTGTGAATTAGCTCAACGAGCCTCATGTCACTTCGAATATGATTCGACCCAACCCAACATTTTGTCATTTCGAACGTGAGTCGGCTCAATCTAACGTTCTGCCATAGGACGGAATGCTGGTCCTTTAAGCCAACATTTCTAACTATTTTTAACTTGTTTGGTAGATTCGAAAGCTAAATGCTACACTCGCAACATCTTCACACATTAAAGTTCAAAATGTTTAATCATTAGAACTAAATGTAGATGCATGTACATGATTAGTACAATTTGCACATATTTCATTAGTAAGTAAAATACAAGGTTGGAAATAAATTTATGTCCCATCTAAATAACATGTATCTACTATTACATTTATGACAAAATGATCCACATGGGGAGATTCCAATTACCATCCCTTCTCCCTCACAGTTCTTATTCCTAATTATATAGGTTGAGAAAGGCCAAAATAAACACTCTAAAAAAACTCAAGATACAAGTTTTAAAGCAAAGAAATTAATTATAAAATTGCATTAATAAATTTGAATGCCCTACAACCACATTGAGTGGAAAGAGTTGCTCTTTTTTCACTAATGTTGTCTAATTAGACTAGACTGGATCAGTTGGTCGAATTAATCGGGTCTGATTTGAAACGATGATGTTAATCGTTCGATTCATGTTGAACCCAACAATTTTCTTAAAACTGTTTGTATTGGATGATTTAAACAGTCGCGATTTATGGTGATCCTACCAACTTAATTAGTTTAAGATTGAACCAAAAATTTTAAGATAAATTAACTTTTAAGGGTAAAAAAAAAAAGAGACATTTAGGTCTAACCTTTGTTGAATAACCACCATTATTATCTGTTTTTAGAATATCCTTAAAAGTTAATTTATCTTAAAATTTTTGGTTCAATCTTAAACTAATTAAGTTGGTAGGATCACCATAAATCGCGACTGTTTAAATCATCCAATACNGAATATCCTTAATTGTAATAATATCTCTTGCATATATGTATGTGTATGAAAAAGTCATGTACTATATTATATAGAATATTCACATCTATTTTTTAAATGTATTTATAAGCTGCTGATGTATTAGCAGAAAAGTTCATTAATTAGTTTTTGCATGCAGTTTAAGAATATCACATGTGTTTGTCGATATGTCATAGCCTATAAAGAGAACATTCTGAGGTACCAAAGCATTTTCTTTTCTTTTCTTTTTTTCCTTTTTCAAAACCAAGTTCAAGCAAAAGAATCACTTGTTTTTTAGAGTAAGGTAGCATGGCATACTATCCGATTTATTCGGATTTTTTAGAAAGTAAAAAAATCGCTTGTTGAACCAAAAAAAATGAACCAAATGCTTTTCTAGTTCAGCAACTGGTTCGGTTTTTAAATATTTATTAGTCTCTCTTAATATGAAATAACTGTTTTTCTCCAAAAATTTAAATTACTTACAGAAACAATCACAGTTATCTAAATAT
This sequence comes from Ananas comosus, assembly GCF_001540865.1. Lineage (NCBI taxonomy): Eukaryota > Viridiplantae > Streptophyta > Magnoliopsida > Poales > Bromeliaceae > Ananas > Ananas comosus. The sequence goes on from NC_033639.1 coordinate 8,008,649, forward strand.
TTATGTGTTCGTATTTTTATATTTTATGTTCAACACCACTCTCTCTCTCTCTCTCTCTCTCTCTCTCTCTCTCTCTCTCTATATATATATATATATATGTATATATCTCTTCCCACATCACCAAACCAACCAAAGGTTAGGAAAAAAAAAGAAAGAAAGAAAGAAAGAAAAAGACCACAACATTGAGCACCATGGATTGGTACTCCTGGTTATCAAGAACCACCCTTGAGCCCTCTCTTGTGTATGAGTACGGCTTCATGTTCACCCGAAACGAGCTCGAGGGCGACGATGTCGCGTACTTCGACCACGAGTTCCTGAAGAGCATGGGCATCTCCATAGCCAAGCACAGGTTGGAGATCCTCAAGCTAGCCATGAAGGCCAAGAAGAAGAGTAGGGGAGGAGTCGGAGGAGGCTCCATGACCACTACTACTCAACACATGCACAAGCTCCTCACCACCGCTCTAAAGAGGACCAAGAGTTGCATATCAAAGTACATGCACACATTGGTTCATCCGAACCGCCACGACTCCTCGTCGATCGTAATCGTGCGTGGAGATCGGCGGCGGGGAACGGAAGGGGTGCTTAAGAGGGATAGGAAGATGGTGGTGGTGCAACAAGGGAGGTTGATGTTCACAAATGGTGGTGTTAAGGTGAGTAGTAATTGTCCTTCTCCTCTATCAAGGAGTGCAACTAGTCCAATGGTGAGTAGTTGTCATTGTAAGAGTGGTGAGGGCGATGATGATGATGATAATGATGATGATGATGGGTATAGGGGGAGTAATGATGGGAATACATTCAAGTGGGATTCAATGTTTAAGGATTTGAAGCCCACATGATGATGAGTTTTATGTGAACCTAACTTTGTATGTGTTTGAGATGACCATTTTCTTTTTCTTTTTCTTTTTTTGTTTTGTTTGGGATCCTTTTGGTGTGTAGGTTGGTAGTATATATTATTTCTCATATATAAATATATATATATATATAGAGAGAGAGAGAGAGAGAGAGAGAGAGAGAATTAGGATATGAGATGTCATTACTCTTCATAAGTTGCAATTAAAGCTATTATTGGTTTGTGTTTTATGGTTTTCCCAATTGGAATTTTGCTTTGATTTCTTTTTTCTTTGTTTTTTTGTTTGAGTCAGATCCAAAAACTCTATAGCATGATTTCATATTGCTACTTCAACTTATAAATAAACTAATTAAAAGGTTTTTATTCAACCACTAATTACTTCTTATTTCTGATTGTTTTTTTAAGCACACGCTAGTCGCATCAAAGAAAATGGCTTAATTAATAATGTAGCTGACACAATCAAACAAACAAAAAAAAGAAAAGAAAATCTAATCTAAACTTTTATTACAGTTCATGTCACAATCAGATGCGAATGGTGACTTAAAGGTTAATTAGAGTATGTAGATTGCTTATGTTTACTTTTTCTTTCTTTTCTTTTTCCTTCTTTTCACTTTTTTGAAGTTGAAGTGCAATCACTGTAAAAGTTCGCAAGAAGGGAATACATATATTTTCAATTAATTATGGTTTTCTCAAATAGCCTAAAAGAAAGGAATGCACCTATACAATCATGCCAAAGACCACTAATACTGCTACGACAAACGCACAAACAAAAACGAAAACGAAATGACGAACACGAAATAATCAAATCACAAATAAAAAAAAAAAAGAGCACATAAATTTATGTGAAAAATTCTTTACAGAAAAATATTACGGGCGAGGGAAGAGGGAACTTCACTATCAAAAAAAGAAATACAATGTTCGAGTACAACCAACCACCATCAGTCACCTCTAGGGCAAAAAACGAGAAAGGAAACTCTTAAAGGATTTCGGATCCGATCCAATCCAATCCGTACAGCGGAGCCCCCCGCACCCCGCACTCGGGCCTGTCAGCCCGAGCCTTCTGCTACCCACCACAGACATTTTTTTTTTCATTATTTTATTTTCAAATTAGTCGCACCGCGAAACTGTTGGTGAGTCGAAATTCCAAACTAAAGTCAATTATCAATTTTGAGTCACATCTAACAAATACTGTAGTTAGATGCCATTACAAATGCATCCCAACGTGATGAGTAGATTCAAAGCTTGCTAAAAGGTAAATGTTATATTTGTGTATCTATATCTGCAGTACAAGAGAGTAATCATATAAAGATCAAAGCGCGTTCATAAATTCTCGAAAAAAAAGGGGGATAAAAAAAACTTACTAGCAAAAAATAAAAAGTTTATTTATGAGCTATTTGATCCATTCCTAGTGTTTCAGCTCTTAATAAACTTGTTTATTTGGACCAAATCACAATTGCATCAATTTGAGTACTCTCTTTCTTGCACAACTTTACATTCTATAGGATGGTTGGCATTAATTATTAATTTCAAAAGCTCGAGCTATTAGACAGATGTAATCAATTCACTTAAATAGACACGGCGCCCACAGATCTCAATAGTCATTCAGCCCTTCGGTTCAATCCAGTTTTTCGCCATTTTAAATGCGACTCGGTCCAACCTACTTTTTTGCCACAAAGCAGGATGCTAGTTCCTCTAAGTCACCAAACTCTACACAAGAGCTGTTAGGAGCAGAAAATACCGGATGTATATGATGGCTAAGATCTTCTAAGGGAGGGCATCTTTCATTCTATAATTTCACTATATATAACTTGAATCGTTGCCCCACTTCTTGTGTGCTTTATTCTCTTTATTTTTTTAGTAAAAATATATAAAACATATCTCAACTGTGGACCATTTTTAATTGACTATCCAATCTTTAAAAGTTTTGAGTTTACTATCTAATCTTTTAATTTGTTTGATTTGAGTCAGTGAACTACACTTTACTTAAATGCGCTGTTTATTTTTACAATTTCAGTTAGTATAGTTCATGCAATTTTCACAACTGTACATTTATTAAAGTAATAGAAAGCAAATTAAATTTTAAATTCAAATTGTCATTGACTAACTCAATTAAATCAAACAAATTGAAAAATTGAATAGTCAAATCAAATTTTTAAAAGATTAAATAATAGATTCAAAATGGTCTATAATTTTGAAAAGTTTTATACATTTTTACCTAATTTTTTCTCCCCATTCTCTATTGTGTTTTGGAAAAAAAAAACTTAAGTGCGGAGCTCCCCAACGACGTATTGTTAAGGAGTCCCAATTCGTCGCCACGTGTCACTTTTATCTCTGTCCAATTATTATAATCCTACTCTTTACGGTTTAAATTTCTTTTTAAATTTTAGTATTAAAAAACATCCAACGAACTACTAGATAGATACAAAAGTAACACGTGTCAACAGATCGGGAGTCCCCTAATGAGACATCGTTAAGGAGCTCCCTACTAAAATTTTATCCTGCTTCATTGGGAAGCTCCCTACAGAAATTTTATCCAGCTCTTCGCATCCAAACTAGAATTTTCCAGACATTGTCGGGCAAAACAAGCACAAGATTCAGAAAAAGCGAAGGTCATGCATGTACAGTTTCTTCTTTCTCCTTTTTTTTTTTTTCTGGAAATGAATGCCATAAAATAACATGTAACCCTCAAATTCTCTTCTACTGTAATCAGACTTTACACTCAGCAAACCCATCATCATTGTTGCCACCATCCTCTTTAATTACTTTGTTGCTTTTTCACATATATATATATATATATATATATATATATATATATATATATATATATATATATATATATTATATTATATATATATTCTTAATTTGGATGTTTGTACTTTGCAGAACATGGTCTAATTAACCAGGCCAGATATGCTTGTGAAAAGTAGAGTGTGCAGCAAACCTCGTGCCTTTCTTAAGCATGACATTTTCTGAGAAAAGAAGGAAATTAAGAATTAAAATCTGAAGTTGCTTATCTTCTTTAGCAAATAATTATTATTGTGCTCTTCCATCTCATAGCATATTAGCTGTCTCTCTTCCCCCCCCCCCCCCTCCCCCCCCCCCTCTTTTTCTCTGTTTTTACCAATAGCAATATTACAAATTTTAAGATCTAATAGCAGGAGTTCCACTAAAAAGGTACCAGATTCTGTTGTATAAAGAAATTTTGAAAAGATTTAGTATATGCAGTATGCTCAAATAACACTTTATTGAATGACACTATACCTTACAACAGAGCTAAATATGTTTTTCATCTCATGATAGAGATTGAAAGAAAATACAAGGTGACAACCTACTCCCCGCAAATGACCAGAGGTATTGAATTCAAGTTTAATTGAAAGTCCGCATCTTGCGCATATTAAAAGTTTCGACCCCAAAACATGAAGCAAATGTTGAACATAAAAAGATAATAACACAACGAAAGCAGTTGTTTCTTAGTTGTTTCGTAATTCTCTATCATGATCACCTAAATTTGGCTGCTGGAATAGTTTTACTACAAAAACTAGTGACCAAACTTAGAAACCTTCAATGGCGACAAACTAAATATATATAAGAAAAATGAAATTCTAAACTCCAAAAGTAAAGGCTCCAATTTCTATGAATTGAACCCATTAGGGGTCATATAACATAAGTATCACTATTGCTTCTTCGAACAATCTAATTCTCAAATAATACTTCTGTAGAATCTCCGGGTAAGCCAAACAATCTAGTTTACCAATCTATCATTAGAAAACACTCTTCCTAAATAGGCCAGTATGGGGGGAACATCATTTCCTAGATTAGATTAAAGTGAAAAGAAAATTGGGTTTTAAAAAAGGGCAATTTTCAAGATCAGTACATATAACTGCATCATAAAATTTCAGTGGTATTATTTGTTAAATTATGATGGCTCATACATTAAACACCATAGTAAAGTAAAATAAATGGTCTAGATCATAATTTTATATAGATCCACCACAAATACATAAGTGGTTTGGAAATTTCATGGGGATATATTCCACCACAAGTATACTGTCACCAAGTACACATATCCTAGTCAAACTTGGTAACAAAATAAAAAGGGAAATAATCAAGAACACATAATAAATGTTATTAATTATGTTCATGATTTTGTTCTCTCTCTCTCTTTTGAGAACAAACTAATCAGTAATCACACACCTGGACCTTTAACAATCAATAGCAATTAATTTATGTCCATTCATACACCTTCTGGAGAGATCCTTATAAGCTTCCTCATCACAAGAATTTAATTTGAGAGAGAGAATTGATTCTACTTATATTCTACAAATTAAATGTAGAATGAAAAGAAATAACAGTGCAATTAATGCAACAAACTAGTCATCAATTCTCATTAATATTGGCATTCCATGATGATGTGCATTTTCTTCACCCAATTCCACAGGTGTTCTAAGGCAAGTGAAAAAAACACAAGGGGGATTTATGTAAAATCTTGTTTCTTATGCTCTAGAACTCAACAGTAATTAATATTTAATTTCCTCTTTTTTTTTTCCTTCTATTTTTATCCTGAAAATGAGCTACTTCATGCTCAACTTTTCATTGCAGTGGACCAGCTACCAGATTGAGAAAAGAAGCAAAAAAAAAGAAAAATAGAAAAAAAGATGATGATGATGATGATGATGATGATGATATTCCTCCAATCTAAAATAACAAAAAATTTAACTTATTTTCCCTAAATAATAAATAAAAATGTATAATAATCACTAACTTAATTTGATGTAATCATGCACTCACCAGAATATCAGGCCTAAAAAATCGATCTAATAGAAAACAGCCACACATCTACCCAACACTAAAAGAATAGTTTGTGATTATAACAAACAAAAAAAGAAAATTGATTTAAGATTCTCATGAGTACTGTTTCACTGCATGCGCCGCTGCAACTTCCTGATCTCTACCATTCAAAATACAAAACCTGGAAGGCTTGGGCTCGAAATTCCACCTCCGTCGCAGTTGGCGGCTCGACGGCCGAATGATTGCCTGCACGACGAGGGCTGCTCTTGTCGACCGAGACTTCGTTTGCGGAGGCAGAGGCGGAGGCGGCGGGCGGCATGGGCAGTAGTGCCTGTTGCTGGTGCTCCTGTGCAGCTTGCACCGGAACGAGCCAGGGTGCGTCGTCGGCGCACAGAGGCAGATGTTGCGCTTTGCAGAAGAAGAAGAAGAAGAAGATGATGATGATGATGATGATGATGAGTTTATTGCAGAAGCCATGAATATATGGTGGTGGTGGTGGTGGTGGTGGTGGTGGTGTATGTAGTAAGTAATATATAGTAGTGTGTTAGTAGTATATGTGTGTGGGGCTTTTTTGTCTAGCTATTTGTAACTGCTTTTGCTTCTTTGGTGGGTTGGTTGTTCTCCAGCACTTTAATAAGTAGGTAAGCAGATTACTGCAGTTTTGTTGTTCACTGTAACTGCACTGACAAGGGGGTTTTCAGAAAAGTTTTGAGGAGAAATGGATAAATATGGTTAAGATCTTTTGATAAAAACGTACATAACTTACGTGAACTATGGACAAAATTTTGATTTGGCTATCCAGCCTATCAAAATTTTGATTTCAATTCATTTGATTTGAGTCACTCAACGGCAATAATTGTGAGAATTGCACGAAATATGCAAACTAAACCTATAAAGATAAAACGATGCATTCAAATTTTAAAATCAAAATGCGGTTGATGGAAAAATTGAAAGGTTGGGCAGCAAAAATCAAATTTTTGAAAGGTCGGTTTGAAACTATTTTTTTTCCTAGAAAATCCAATTGAAGCTATCAAACTTACTTTTTGGTTGCTATAAAATTCAAATTTGGAAAAAGAAAAGGTTGGTTTGATGGTTTTGACCTAGTTGGGACCAGCTCCAACCAACAAGTTTTCTCCATTACAAATGTAAAACTCTTTATAACTATTGTTTCAACAATGGCTTCACATTTGCAAACAAAATATAATTCCCCCTAATAATTATTTTCTTAGTTATCTTGCTTAGATTAGGAGGATGATTAGGATTAATGTCATAAGCTATTAATGTCATAAGCTAATCCTTCTGCTAAATTGGATTTCATTTGAAGCCCATAGTTTGAGAGGCACAGAAACCCACAGTTGCAATGAAAACTGTGGGCTCTGAAAGAGTAGGTTCATGGAATCCTACTGACACTTACCTTTCCTATTCATGTTACTTTCCTGTTGTAGAGAAAATGTCACAGAGCCACATGCACCTCAAAATGCATTAAGCATTATACAATAGGCAAATAGTAGTTAGTGAGTGGTTTGACTTTTCAAATTTCACGCATAGCATCAAATTTGAACTACTGTATCCAAGAATTGCTCGTGCCGATCATGCCATACCATGCTGAGGCTGTGCCGCTTGTGCCATACCATGCTGAGGCTATGCCGACATGTCAAACAAAACTATGGCGAACGGCATAAAAAAAACAAGTCTTTTTTAACATTTTAGATTATTTTTGAATTTTTTTGAGATAAAGAGATTGTATGATGGTTTTTTAATCTTATAAATTTGCTAACTTTTTGGACCAAATAATTGGACCATATATAGTGAAAAAAAGTACAAATTTGGAGATGGCTCCCAACTTCTTTTATCTTTTTTGATCTAGTGATGATAGTGTCTTCTTTCAGTTTTTTTTTTCCCGATCAATTTTGATTATAATTTCTTCTTTGTGAATATACTTTTATATCATGTATAAATAGTATTCATGAGTTGTTAAGATCTACAATTCTATTCTACAGAATAGAGAACTCTACAAAATATTAACACTTGAACTACTTTTTAAGGCATCAAGAGATATTACAACTCTCTAAGAAACTACTTTTTCATTAAAAATTATTTTTTTAAAAAAATATCTATACCAATCCGTGCTAGTATGCTAATTGCGTGCCACTGGCACAGAGGGCCGTGCCGACATTGGCACAAGCCTGTTGCTATGCTGTGCCGTGCCGGCATACCGGTACATCCCGTACCACTGACACGGCAATCCTTGCTGCTCAACGAATTTCACACACACGCATAGCAAGTCAACAGAATCAGAGCCACTCTGATCTTCTAATTACCAGAAACTTTTATGACAAAGAAGAAATAATTGTCGTAATCTACCAAGTAAATCAGGAACATTAACAGTATCAACGAATTTTACCTCAACTTTTATTTCTTGCCTTGTCAATAAACAAAATTAACCAGTTTCTTGTTGATATACAATTACAATACTTACAAGGAGAGAAAATATACAATGTACCTGATTGAGCTCATGGCTTTTGCGCCGAGAACATGATAAAAGCCCTCTGAACTTTGCTGCTATAATTGATTAGCCCGCACGATTTGCACAAATCTTTGATCTCTTTCTCAGTAAAGTAACTGTAGCTATTAGTGACTTGCCCGAAAAGCTGCAATATATATCAGATAAAAGTATTCAGTTCAACTGATTTTGCATGGAAAATGTGACTTGCAATTAGCTAATAACCTGTCTGAGAGGCCTCAGTGCTTCATTATAGAAGGGAGTATTCAATGGCGATGATAAGAAGGTAGTGGCCACGAAGATGCCACCACTTCTTAGGACCCGACTTATTTCAGCTACCTGGTAAAGATCATTGGAATCGTTGGTCTTGCACTAAGTAACCAAAATGTCATTACATTACAACATGTTATTTGTCAATTGAATAAATTCCTATCAAACTTATCACTAATTACGGAAATACTAACAAATTGTACCTTGTTACTCGTTTTGATTGAATCAAAACCAAAAATTGGTTACTCCATTGTATTTGTGATGATCCTAGTCTGATGAGATACCTCCAATGGCATTCACATTGTATTCTAAATCAAACAGATCTCACACACTAAGGCATAAAAGTACAAATTTCTCATGGATTCAGGATCTCTAAAAAGTGTTAACTTCAGGGATTTTATCTTATTCAAATGGCTGGTTAGTACCCAACCCCCCCCAAAAAAAAGTGTTCACAATACAACATAAATCCTCTAGAAATAACCCTACTCAACCTCATTCTAAAAAACGTTAAATCTCTTGTGCCATAAAAATCCCGACTCCCAAGTCTAAATATGGCAATCAATCGTCTGCAACTCCTGCCTATCTGCTTGTGTAAGAAATCTTTCAGCATATTTGTGCCCTTCTTGTGAGACAATTATACTACTATTTTCGACAAACTTCATCAGACCTACCTGGGAAGAGTTAAAAATTTCATGTCATATCATGACCAACAAATGGAACAATTTTTCCATCTGTTATCACTAAATTCGCTAAGCCACAATGGTTGAAGAAATCAAAAACAACCAAAAGGCTAACCTATCATCATCAACATAAGCCAGAATTAAATTGATATTAAATTATCATAAAATTCCGTAGAGAAGTCCTGAGATTCCAAGATAATTCTAACTGGAATTAAATTAAGGTCTGATTAAACACATGATGGTGGTGCAAAGTCCATTGAAATTCGAACCAACAAATGAATATAAAAAAAGAACATTATCCTCTCCAAGATGTGTATTTTTAATCAGTAGATCAAGGCCATCATCCTCTTCTAGATGATAAAACAGAGTGGTTTTATTACTAAAGATTCTTTTGGCTTAACTACAGCAAGCAAATTTGCAACTCTATCATCTGTTTTGCAAACTTCGAAAAATTCTTTAACTGATAACAAAATAATCGGGCGTAATTATATTGATTTGTTAATAACAATGATAAATTTCTTTATCTCCCAAGTCCAACCTGAACAAAACACTGCTGATACATCAGACACTTTCTAAGTTATACTTTTGTTTATTTTGATGCCATTCAAGAAAGGAAAAAAAAAAAAAAAAAAAAAACTTAAGCATGTGATTTGTTTCAATATATAAAAAATAAGGAATGTATGCTTACTGCATTTGAAGGAGAGGGCCAACAATGCAGGGCAGCACCTGCATGAATTGCATCAACTGAACATGATCTAAAAGGAAGTCTTGAAACATCTGCCCTTACAAGAGCAAGATTGCTGTAAACAGTAAAAAAGGAAAAAAAAAAAAAAAAAGTGCATAGTTAAGGCACACAAAAATTCTAGCACAAATTTGGATTAAAACTACAATCGGATCATACATTTTGATAGATACTATGATGCCATTGAATAGTAATTTCTAAATTAGAGATATTTGCAAGGACCGAAACTGTCCACTAGTAGTAGCAACTTGTTGAGTTTGAACCATTAGCTAATGACGGACTATTGTAGTGAGACATTATTAGTCCGATATGCTCGATTATTTAGTATGATAAGAACCCACTTACGTATTTAAGAGAGTTTCATCTTGCTTAATGAATTCGTAGCATTGGCGAAGCATATTCTCCGAAAAATCCAAGGCAATAACAGCAGAGTAAGACCCAGATTTTGCAAATTTTCTAGAGAATAAGCCACTCCCACAGCTCACATCCACGAGCAGACCACCAGCTACTGGTTGGAAGTAATCTTGAGCCATCTTGAACTGCCAAATCCAGCGATAGACCTGTTAGTTTGTTCGTTGACGCATGGATATTTCTATACCGTGATTGTATGTGAATCATATCTCGGTATTCTAATTCAATTTCTTTGTGTTCATGATGATGCCAGAAAGCCAAACTACAATAATCACAGAATGTACCTCTTCATCAGGACCAGGGAAGCCACTCCGGTTGAAGTTCTGACGCCATCCTCTTTCATAAAGAAACGAGACTAGTGGGCTCCTATATAAATGAGGAGAAAACAAAGGTATGCGGTAAGCAAACATGACTTGTTTAACATTCAGATCCCAAAAGGCAAGATGTAGTTTGATGGCAAAGAGTCATGGAAGGAAGATAAAAAAGGATAACTCTGTCAATCATTAAGACGTCTAACATGACCTAATACTTCAGTTATGGGGTGGGTATGTCTTTACAAACTTTCTTCTTTTATTTTGACTAAAAGACATACAGTGATTCCTTATGTAATTGTCTACTAAAGAGAGGAAAGGTACAGAGATAGACACAGCCGGCCCTAGCATATACCGTTGCTACACGAAAATAACAATTCATACATCTCTCACCATCATGACCTATATCAAAAGAAATACATATAACACCCTACAAAGAAAAAAAATAATAAGAAGAAGAAAAAAAAAGTACTAATTACTAAAAGAAACACTCCAACTAAAATCTCTGTGATTCATAACTGCGCAGAATTTGCTAAGCATACTCTTGGAGATTGCGCTCTTGCACGTGGCCAAATACGAAAGTTAGAATCGTATATCAATCTTCCTTTATCACTAAAATGATAAAAAAGAAACACGATTTACGTACTCTAATTCTTTACATATTGGTCATGTCAAGAATCAAGATCCTCATGCTAATACAGTCTTAATCTAGACCACAAAGGCTAACATTGACTATAATCATAACTAAAAGCTCCAGCATGCTCAGAGGCAACAACGTCAATGAAGGCCCTGTCATGAGTCAACTCCTACATACAAATTATTATCAAATTTACTTCAAATACATTGAACCCAAACTCAGAGCATGCAAAACAATCGACAATGGATAGCAAAATGGAAAAACAATAGCATTTAAAGAGCTTCTTGTTAAACCTAAATAGCTCTGTTCTAGCAGGTTTCACTTCACTGTACTCCGTAGTTCCTGAAGTAATAGTAAGGTCCAAGAAGACATCTTTACTCGTAAATGACTTGTTGCATTTTGCACACTTGAATCCAGACCTATAGATCGCGGACCTGCAGAGAATTTTAACTTCTTAACCAAATACTCAGAAGTCAAACAATCAAATGAATAGAAGAAACATCAATACATACAAGTTTAAGCCCGAAGGTCCTTTTCTTATCAGTGGCTCATAGCAAATCGGGCATGCAAGGAAGTCGGTTTCTAAAGAACTGCTGCGCCGAACATGAGTTTCCTGAAAAGAAGTCATCTCATGAGAATATCTCATTCAACTTTAGCCCAATTACACTTCAGCACCTGAACTTCATAAAGTAATAAAACCTAGATAAATTTTTAGTTTGTTTCAACCAATCACCCAGTCACAATTGCTACTATATTTCTTGTAACTAATTACAGCATGTGTTATTAAACTTGGCCCACTAGAAGTGAAGTTCATATCACCTGATTTCATTTTTTGAATATCTTCGACGAATTTAGAGGTACTTGAGTAGACTCAAATGTTGGGGAAAACTAAAAAAATTTGCAATGATTGAAGTGAATTGAAAGTTAATATAGGCTTCTTCTTTTTTTTAACTATCTCTTTTAATTTTGAGTGACTAAGTGTAATCGAGCGAAAGCTGAGGGATCCAGCAATTTTTCCAGTTCCAATATGCAGAGAACACATTTAAAATAATTGCAAGAAAGAAAAATCAAGCATGTAAGTGAAAATTAGATGTGAAATTCTTTGAGTAATCAGCTAAAGCATGTTAATTCCACTCTATCAATCCTCCTCAAAATGTTTATCTCAACCACTTCACACGTCGCACTAAAAGTTGAGAAATAAGCGCAATACTATTGCTACTCCCACGTGTAGTCCCACATATAGTCATATAATCAAACGTCTAGAGCGCACAACCAGACACGCTTAATTTTGTCTCGTTCTCGTGCAAAAGTCGCATGCACGGATCAATTTAAAGGAGCAATTTTTGCACAAATTGGGGCGATTAGTTGGATTCTAAGAAGGAATAACGAGAAAAGGATGGATCTGTGAAGGCTATCCAATTGGAGCGCACCGTCTCTAGAGCTGCAGCGGCGGCGGCGCGGGCTCCGGCGCGCCGGAGCAAGCGAAGAGGAAGGGTGCGGGGGCGGAGGCGGAGGAGCCATGGCGGGGGATCGGGGCGGAGAGGGAGGAGAGGGTTTCGCAGGGGAGCGTGGAACGAGCGATGGGAGGAGGAGAGGGTTGGGGACGACGCCATTGTTGCCACCTCCATTGCTCTCTCTCTCTCTCTCTCTCTCTCTCTTCCTTCTCTCGGAGATGGGAAATGGGGATCGTTGGGTTTTTTTTGGTGGGCGAAGGATCTTCCACGTAGGACGATGTGAACGGTTGATATTGGGTGGGCACACGTGTGATGATGCGACTAGGAATATTGAGGGAGATGGACGGCTCTGATGCACGGAAGATTTGGTTCCATTGCATTGGTAGGGCTGGCAAATGAGCGAGCCGGCTCGCGTTTGACTCGTGTTCGACTCGATATTTGACTCGCTCGAGCTCAACTCGAAATTAAATGAGCCGAGCTTGAACAAAAAAAAAGCTCGAAATTCATTTTAAGTCGAGCTTGAGTGCTCGAAAAGCTCGAAAAGCTCGAATATATATATATATATATATATATATATATATATATATATGAACTACTATGCTATCGAAAGTATAGAGATCTGTGCTTTCGATTTTTTGATTCTTAGATCAATCACTTAAATCGTTTTTATCTTTGATTAATATTATTATTACCTTGTAGGACCACTCAATCCTAAGAGCATTATTTAATCCTAAGAGAAACCACAATCATCCCAACCATACAATTTTTAATCAAAGGTCAAAAATTCAAAAACATCAAATCCTCTATATTTTCGATAGCATAGTAGTTCTACACTATATATATATATAATATAATATATATATATATATATATATATTATATATTAAAAATATATAAATATAATATATTTTAATTATATATAGGCTGAGTGAATAATCTTGAGTTTAGTTAAAATTGGGCCAATATGTTGGCCCATAAAAACAAACCCAATAGATAAAATAAAAAAGCAAAATTTTACTAAATTTATATATTTTTCCTTTCTTTCTTTCTTTCTTTCTGCTTCTTCTTTCCACGAGGCTTAAATTTCAATATGTTTCTCTCTTTCTCTTTTTCTGTCTCTCATCCTAATGTGCCAAGCGGAAGCCCTCTAAGTTATCAAGTATCATCATATACCCGCCGTTGCCTACCTTGCTATTAATTGTATGCTTTAGAAAATATACAGAATATTTTTAAAGTAAAAATTATTATTCATATATAAATTTTAATTTTAGTTATATATGATTGGATAGTTTAATCCAATATTTATCTATATAATTATTTATTTTGACTGCATAACGAAAATGAATAATATAGAGATTGAAGACGGATGAAAAGACATGTGAGACTGAAAAATATAGATATTCAACTCATAAATTATTTTTTTTCATATTATAATATTATATTTCATATAATTATTTTGTACTTTAAACTATTAGACATATTTTTGTATCAAATTATAGATAATTGTTCTATACAAATAAACTATTGATCGTATAATGTGTAGAATTTCAAGCGTCTCGTTTAGGGCTCGAGCTCGCTCGACTTGAAATTAGGCTCGCTCGAGCTCGGCTCGAATTAATTTCAATCCAAGCTTGAGCTTAAATTTAGGCTCGAAATTAATTTCAAGCCGAATTTGAGCCGAGGTAAGCTCGCTCGAGCTCGGCTCGTTTCCACCCCTATGCATTGGTTCCCATGGGATTTTTTTTTTACATAATAACCCCATAAAAAAATTATATTTGGCTAAATATTATCTCTTTAAAAGCTATAAATCATTCTTTCTTATAATTCTCCATACACAATTATTCTAAGGTATCATTTGGTTCCAGTATAAGCAAAAACTATTTAGATCAATTTTGCGTTTTGATTAAAATTGTGTTGTTTCTGGAAATAGAAAAAATAGCATTTGGATTAAAAAAAATAGTGATTAGTTATATATAAAAAATAATAATATTACCCATCTTATTATATTTGAATTTAAATTTTTAAATTTTATATTTATATTTTTAAATTTTATATTTTAAAATTTTAAATTTAAATTTGAAAAATATAAATATCAAATTTAAAATTTAAAAATTTAAAATTTAAAATTTAAAATTATAAACTTTAATTTTGAGATTAAAATATAAAATTTAAAAATTTAAAATTTAATTTTTAAAATTTTAGTTTTAATTTTTAATTTTTAATTTTTAAAAATAAAAAAAAAGTGGTGGAAAACCGCTATTCCCACCCTTAGTGGGTTATCCAAAAATAATAATTTAATATTAATTAGATTAATTAATAATTTAAATATATTAATTAGATTAATTAATGATTTAAAATTATTAATTAGAGTTTAATTAATCTTATTTTTGGTTGTTCCGGGGATAAGGGTGAAACAGCAATTCTAAGTTTATACCAGGTTATATCATCTTATTTCAGCTACCCGAGAACTACTATTCTAGAATATGAAAAATAATATTTGGATATAAAAAGGGAGAAAAAAGATTATTCCACCTTTTATCTCATAACCAAACTGGGTATAAAGGTACAACCCTAACAATCCCATAAGAATCCTATAACATAATTTACTTATGAAGACGGTGAATAATTTATAGCTTTTAAAGTTTTGTTAAAGATGGTAAATAATTTATCGTTTTTAAAATTTTATTTCACACCATCCTTCACTTGTCTTTCAGTCATAGTACTGTGGTGAGCCAAAATAAAGTTAATTTGCAAATTAAAAGGGCTTTTTTATATTTAGCCCCCTCAAAAAAAAATCTACAAATAGCTTCATAAAATTTATATTTGTAAGATTAGCCTTATTCCCACCACGTAAGCGTCATGCGAGTATTGATAGCGGCACAAATAAAATTGAATATGGTAAATCATTCACTGTATCGTATTCCATTATTTTTGTACTATGGTATTATTTAATATTTGAGGTTTTGGATTTAGAAAGGACATCGTGAATCATTTACCGTATCCAAACACAATGAATGATTCACCGTATTCAACTTAATCTACCGTCATGCTTACGTGACGCTTACGTGATAGGGATAGGGTCAAATTGTACTATTAGGTTTCCGGTCCTGGATAAAGAAATATGCGATTAGGATGATAGTGATCTCCTAGAATTAAGTGGGCGGTTGATTAAATAGTATGATCTAATATGTGAAAATGGTCAAAATAGTAGATCTAATGGTGAAAAACTCTATAGCACTAAGCGTTTAATACTATAGATAGTATAGTATGTTTATATATATATATATATGTGTGTGTGTGTGTGTGTTTGAGAGAGAGAGAGAGAAAGAGAGAGAGAGAGAGAGAGAGAGAGAGTGTGTGTGTGTGTGTGTGTGTGTGTGTATATTTTGTAGTAGCTAGCACAAGATATAGAATAGAAACTTTTCAACAATAACATGTCAAGGTTCATAAACAAATTTGCTATAGTTCATCAAAGAAGAGAAACCAAAACTTGAGAAACAAAATGCCAAAATTTGTGGTGGTCAAAAACGTAAAAAAAAAAAAACACTAGATCATCTTCATGCATGCATGTAACAAAACATAAAATATTGTAAGATCCTCAGTGGTGCTTGGATTTATGATCTCCAGGGCCATAGTAATCAACATCAAACATTGGCAACCTGTGTTGCACTCCTCCTCTTCTAACCCTAGAATATTCCCTTCTCTTCCCCAACTTATAATCATAATCACTTCCATGCACCTCTCCATGAGAATCTCCATCTCCAACACCATTAGTTTCTCCTCCCAGTACCATAGTGCTACTCTCCTTTTTCTAAATTAAAAAAAAAAACAAAAAAAAAACAATAATAATAATAATAAAATTAGTACTTTCTCAAGTGTATAAGAATTTGATTCCAAGTAACATAGCAATGAATTAATACTCACATTGATTCCCTTCCTGGAGCTATAGTAATCCTTTTCCTTCAAATTGATAGCTAATTAAAGAGACAAAAATGGTTAGTTTAATTTGTTGCATTTTTATCTATACTTTAAACAAAAATGAACCATCTTAAACCTTTTTTTTACCTCAAAGAGCAAAAATATACATATATATATATACCTTGAATTGATATGGTGGATAATAGTGATAGTAGAAGAAGCAAAAGGATAAACACCAGCAATAGAGGAGGCCTCATCTGAGTAATAGCTTGAGCTTCAAAAGTGTGAGAAAAGGGAGCCTTAAAAAGGGTGGGTAAATATTAAATTGTAATATTTGTAGGCAAACAATAATGTACAAAAATAAAGGTAAAATAATATTATTGTCCCTTGGGTTTTATCTCTCCTTCCTAATCCATATAGTGTATAAAATATACACTATATGGCATACTTAAAATGCCTACATTTCCCTAGACATTTAACAAAGCAAAAAAGGATACAAGGCTCCATAATTTATCTAGTCCTTGGCTGGTGTTTATTAGTACAATTTTGAGCCTTTTGTGAAAAATGTTTCCATAATTTTTGGACCTTGTTTACTCATAAAACACAATGCCACATAAGAGTTTAATTAGTATGCAAAGAAACTAAATTAAGAATCACTAAAGATTGAAAGAGTATTCTTTGTAATAGTTATATGCGACGTATATATATATATATATATATATATATATCATAAATCAATATGGCATATATATGAGATAACAAAGAATATAATCAATAATATAAAATCTTTTAAAAAAATTTGTTCTCAATAGTACTATTGAGCAACATAGAGAATTTGAAATGAGCAACATACAAAATGGGTGACCCCTTAAGAAGCGGGGTGACACAGGACTATTTAGGGCACGTTTGGTACTGAGAACCATCTCATACCACTAAATAAAAAAGAAATTAATCATGGGATAAAAAAGAATATATATAGAGGTATATTTTTTTCATTTTTCGGAAGGATCATAAAAATTATATTTTAACTGATTTTTTACAAAATTTGCAATGTAATATTCTTTACAAAAAAAATTGACAACTATTTTACTATTGCACTTTCTCACTATATGTAATATAATATCTCCTTGCGATAGCTTTGAAATTTAGTGAATCTTGATACAAAGCTTCTCATAGTAACGCTTTTCAAATAATATTTTATCAGGCATTAGTATACTCTATCGTAGAGATAAATAATTACAGAGAGACTAAGTCTTATCATCTTTTTCCTTTTATAATACTAAATCTCGAAAGTGATTGACTAAACCCTAAAACCCTAAGAGTTGTAGACTATGTAAACCCTAAGAGTTGTAGACTATGTATTTCTCAGTCTTTTTTTTTTTTTTCAGCTAACCCTTTTAAACTATTGAGTATGTAACCTTTATTTTTTATTTCAATTAGGAACCAACAATCTAAATTCATATTAATTTGATAAAATAAGGTCACATTAACTCAGATAAATAATAGCCTACTCATATAGATCACGGTTATAGTCCGATAGCTTCATGTTAATCTGAATACAATTTTTCTTTTTTTAAGTTTCTGGATCAATCTAGTCACATCCCCCTGAATGTTAGGATGCCGAATACTCCAAAAGGGAGGTAGCAAGCGTGTGTGCAAGGATAAAGTGTAGGTGTATATAAAGACATTAAGGGCGATGAGATTGGGCTTGGCACGATGGGCACGCAAATGAAAGAAGAGGTTAGGGACCTAACTGAAATAAAAATATACATATATTAAGGACCAATACTACAGTCAATTTTAAATGTTAACAATCTAATTGCAAAAAATAATAAAAAAAAAAGCTAAAAATATATGTAACTTATCTCAACTATGGACCATTTGGATCTATGTACCCAGCCTTCTAACGTATTTGATTTTAATTAGCCAACGACACTTTGACTTCAAAACTTAAGCTAATTTATTTAATTTCAAAATCAAAGGTGTCATTAACTCATAATTCAAATTAAATAAATTGAAAGATTAGATAGCAAAATTCAAATGGTCCGTCATTCACGTGAGTTCCCTACATGTCTATCCAAAAATAAAAGCTCGAGGACCACAATAAAACAGAATAAAAGTTGGGGACCAACCGTGCAGTTTACCCTTTATTTTGATCGTTGACCTTTGCTTTGGCCACTTGCGGACACGTGTCGTTCGCTGAGTGGGTGTTTAGTGGTGGGGGCCAAAATGTGTGTGATGGACCGCACCATCCCCTGTGTGCGGCGTGTCCCCACTTTGCTCGGCAGCGGTCCGTTGGGTTTGGTGACTGTGCTGGGGCCTAAACAGTGCACCTTGTCTAGGAATAATTGCACAAAACCCCCATAAGTATACTATATTGTAAAATGGTACCCGTAGCATTTTATTTTCTCTTTGTATAAACTTTCGTTTGCCTCCACCTTGTTTGAGAAACTTTTATTTTGGCCCTTGCTAATAACATTTAGTGACATATTAAATAGGATATTAATTAAGATATGACTAAAATACAAAAAAAAATTTATAAATATTCAATTTTTTACTTTACCCTCTGTCTTTTAAAAATTTTTGTTTTACTCTTTTAGAATTTAGAGGTGTAACAATTAATTAAGCACTGTTATACTTTTGTTACTATTTGGTACATAAACTATCTAGCATGATTGAAAATTTTATTGGGATACTCATTATATCCTTAAAAATTATAGGAATGTGAACGTATGAGAATCCTATATATTTTTTTTACATATTAGATAACTTAATGAAAAAGATTTTTGACTATTTACGAATTTATTTTTCTTTTTTCGTCATTTCTAAGAATAAAATAACTATATTAGTAAGCCATTTTACATAAAAAAAATTCTCCAGTTTTGCGTTTTGACAAAAAATGGGCTATTTTTTTCCCCTTTTTACATGTTCGAATCGAAATTTTAAAAAACTGACTGAAAGATCTCTCCTTGCTTTCTTTCTCCTCCCACTCTCTCACTCCTCCTTCTCCGTCGCCCCTATATTTTTATTTAATATTTAAAGTGAAACTTCAATGTTTTTTTTTGTTTCTTGGATGAGCTTGAACAATTTATAATTTGCTCAACCAATTTTTGACTAATCTTGGGCCAAACTATTAATTTGTTGAATGCGATCTACAATACCAATTAGTTTTGTAGATCAAAATTATAAATTTTGAGAATTTATTACTAAGGCGTTAGGGAGTACGAATTTTGGCACACTCCGTGCGAGCGAACATTTCTCCTTAATTTCTTCCTCCATCTCCCTAGAAATGTGGTGTTGATTTGATATGCAGATGTCGTACCAGGCGAGGACAGATGTCTTAGAACGCTCATATACAAAATTATTCTGTGTACAGAATGATCATATTGCTCGTCCAAAACAGAATCAGAATTAGTAATCCTAAAGGCGACAATCCAGAATATAGCATAAAATTATTGAGAGAAAAACAAAAATATTATAGATAGAACTTGTCTAACCCAAAAATAATGTGACTTAATGAGTCCAGCTACTATACGATCGATAGTACCCAGCTTTTAATACTATCGAGTTTTCTGCCGTTAGATCTACTCTTTAATCATTTTCACCCGTTGGATTGTACTATTCAACTGACCACCCACTCAACCCTAGGGGACCACTATCATTCTAATCCTATAATTTTTCATCCAAAAATTTTTAACTCGATAGTAAAAGAGTTTAAATATTACTAATAGTATTCCAGCCTAATATGAAAAATTCAAAAATCTAAAAGCATTTATAATCTTCTCTCCTCCAACACTTTAAAATTATAGTTAGAATCGTCACCGGAAAAGTATATAGCCCATGTGTTTTTTTGGTAGCGGTTGCAATATAATTTTATAATATATAAAAAAATTAGAGTCACTTTTAGAATTTTGACAAATGTTATCAGTACATTCCTAATAGAGGGATAACTCTTACCTCCATTGATCTAAGAATTCACAAATTTAATAAACAAAAATAAAATAAAATTTGATAAGACAGGTGGGCAAAGATGAGCCTATACTCTTCCAAAAGAACTAAATAAAAAAAAATTTAAGACTAAATTATAAAACGAAAATTCTAATTGTACACTCCAAAAGAAAGGTATAGATCGTGCGCTATCCTTTGCCTTAAAATTCACAAAAATCTAAATAAGTTTAGAAAAATAAAATAAAATTTGATGCGACAAGCATGGAATGACGATTTTTGGATGAAAAAAGTGTGAGATGAACACTCTACTTTTGAGTGTAAATCTCTCTTATACTTTATCATGTGTCTCAAATATCTCTTTATATAAAAAATTTAAATTAATAATGTCAACCATGCTCTTTAGTTTTGTCTGAAACAAATTCTTTCATTAGGATTTTTTGATAATTTTAACGATGACAAGTTAAGATATATAGCATTTTTTTTTTTGAAAGATAGGTAGCACGCTACCCGCTTCGTTTATTTTATTTAGAAATAAACTTAGCTAGAAATATGAATCAACTATTATTCGAACTTGGGTTTCGAGTACCAACCACCAAGCCCTTTGCCACTTGCTTTAGGGACGGTCGTGTTTGAGATAAAAAATATGAATTTGAATTCAAATTGGGATGTAGAAGGAAAGAAAATAAATTATAATTTGATTGCTATTTTCCTTAAAAAGGGACAAGGAATCAACAAGGAAAAAAATAAAAAATATAGTATTACCTTATTTTCAAAATTTTTTGAATCATTTTCTAAAATAAAGTGGTCCAAAAAAATCACTATAAATTGGATCATAAAAAAAAATATGTCTTTTAGGGAGGGAAGGTTAAAAAAAAAAAAAAAATGAAAGAAAAAAGAAAAAAGAAAAAGGAAAAAAGAGAGAGTGGCTGGCAGGAGGAGGCTCAACTCCCTCTCCCTCTGGTTCGTACACAGAGAGAGGGAGTAGGGTCCCCTCTCTCAGGCCAACCAAAAAAAAAGAAAAGAAAAAGAATGAAAAAAAAAAGAGAGAAAAGAGAAAGTAAAAAAAGAAAAGAAAAGTTGAAGCACGATCACGATGACGACAGCTACGACGATTCTGACGACGACGACGACGACGGTGACGACGATGGCGGCGGCGATCTTGGCGACTTCCCCAACGACAATCACGACGACTTCTACAATAACAGGAGATACGCATGCATACGCATAGCGTAAGTGCGATTTTTTTGTTGGTTTGATCAACCCGACCATCTTTGTGATAGGTTTCGAACCGATCAAATCTGACATTAAATCGTCACTTCCGCCGTGCGTATATATTGTTAATCTCTAAACCGTGCGGCCATCTTCGTGATAAGCTCGACATGGTCAAAATGATTGATGGAACCGGATGTTTTACTACGTAAACCGTGCGGCCATCTTCGTGATAGGCTCGACATGGTCAAAATGGGTGATCGAGCACCATTTATCTTGTTACGAAAACCGTGCGACTATCTTCGTGATAGGCTCGACATGGTCGAAAACGTAAACCGTGCGGCCATCTTCGTGATAGGCTCGATATGGTCGAAAAGATTAATCGAACAGCCATCTTCGTGATAGGCTCAACACGATAAATCAGGGTACTTGAACAAAATTATTAAATTTGAAAACGGCAGATATCAACCATTAAAAATTATTGATTTTGAATCATTTCGATCACTAGGTAAATGATATCAAAAAATCGCAAAAATTATTTTCTAGAAACTTCAAATACCCTAGATCAAGTCTAACGGAGCCGATCGTCTATTCGAAAATTCCATCATCGAAAACGGTTCAGGAGCACGGAGGCCTTCGTGCTTCTATGAGCAGAGTAGCCCTGCTCTTTTGAATCATTTATTTAATTTTTAAAATTTTTAATTTTACTAGCCAATTTTCTAGTTAGTTTAATTTGAATCAGTGAACAATACGTTGGGTTCAAAATTTAAGCTTATTACTTACTTTTAATAAATTTACAGTTTCAAAAATTTCACAAAGTATATGAACTAAATCTGTAAAAATGAATGACGCATTCAAATTTTAAAGTTAAAATACCGTTAACTGATTCAAATAAAATAAACTAAAAAAATTAAATAGTAAATTTAAAATTTTAAAAAATTAAATATTTTAACTCAAAACTAATTTAGTTTAAATAATTTCCGAATGTTTTTACATATTTTGTCACAGGGAGCATTAAAGCAAATATACCCCAAATCCAAAAAAAAAAAAAAAAAAGTGCACGGATTCCAACGAGTGCAACCGCGTCCAATCCCGCCCCACTCCTGCTGCTTGCCCCAATCTCGAGAAGTTCATCTCTCGAACTTCCCGCTCTATCCGACGGCTAGAAATCGCTCCCCCGTGGGGCCCACACGTGGCTACAAAGAGAAATGGGTTAATTGCGTACAAGTTCCCGCAAACATAATAAATTACAAATACATTCCTATAAAGTTCAATTTTTATAAATTATTCTTACAAAAGTCCTAATATTTTCAAATATGTTCTTGCCGTTAGAATTCGTTAGAAAAGTTTAGTTAGTCATAGGTTAAATACTTTACTGTAGTTAATTTTTTAGACATTTTTATACCTTTTTTATATTATACTGTTGTAATTTTTGGAGAAATATATTTATGATGACAAAATTAAAAATGTAAACAGTTTTCTAATGGTTCTCTAACTGTAACAAACTAGAGGGCTATATCTGAAAAATATTAGGACTTTTGCATTAATAATCTATAAAAGTTGAACTTTATAGGGATATATTTATAATTTACAATGTTTGTGGGGACATGTATGCAATTAACCCAAGAAAAATGCTTTTAAGTCTCCACTCCATAGTACCCAAATAAAGGCGGATTTCACACTTTTTTACTTTAGTACCATATAATTTAAAGTGTATTACTTTAATACTCTATGATTTTTCTTTTTCTTTTTCTTTTTTTTCGTCAACACCTTCGTTAACTCTCCATTAAATCATATATAAAAAACTTCAAATACAACACCTATAATTTATTGAATATTCACTTTAATACCCCGTGGTTTATTGAATTTTTTTACCTTGGTACCTTAGGGTTTTAATTTATCACTGGTATAACAAAAAAATTAATGAAGGAGATAACAAAAAGAAAATGAAACCACAAAATATTAAAGTGATATATTTTAAATCATAGAGTACTAAAGTGAGAAAGTACGAAACTAGATATTTGAAGCTGTTCCTATTATTAATGTGTTGATCTACACATGTAATCGGTTAGAGTTTAGAGTTTAGTGTGTAATAATAATGGTGCTTAGAGTTTACCAATAGAGTTTGGGATTTAGTAACTAATATTTAGAATATAATAATATATAATCATCTCATCAGTAGCATTGTAGGGTATCTTTTTAGTGTACCTGTAGCAGCACTCTATGACAAAAACGCATGGCGTCTCCAACCAATCAAATTATTCTTTTTAAGATTTATCCATCCCATCATAATTTTTCAGAAAAATATTTTATTGTATTATTCTCTGAAAAGAGGAGATGTGATGGGCTAAATATAGATAATATATCGTAGTTACTACTCTAAGGCGCTGTTTGGTTTGATGTAAGTAAAGGGGTGGAACTCAAGTTCCATCACTGTTTGTGTTTATTTTGTTGTAAGTCAAAAAATGATATAACTCAAGCTACGTTAAACGTCCATTTCACTTATTCTTGACCTTTTCCTTTAGTATCAAACTCAAGTTCCACCACACTAAATTTTTTATAAAAAAATTATTTAATATTCAAATCTAAACTTTACTTCCTCTAGAATCGGGTTAGAGTTACTTTTTTTTTACAATGGATTAAGATTACTTCCAAACAATAATGAGCGATTTAATTATTTAATAGATTGGATTTTACTATGGTAAGCTTACCACTATATTTAAGAGGTAACGAAATCTATTTACTTACATCAAAATAAAACAGAAGAAGTGATTGAATTTAATTTTCAGACTATACAAGTTACGATAAAACAAACAATAAAAAAATAATCACACTTCAGAAAAATTTAAACAATACTGCATAGCCATTGGATCTGAAGATTCGTCAATTCAAACGCGCCCCCCCCCCCCCCTCTATAAGGACTTGGGCTTTTTTTGCATTTAGCCTCCTGACAAATTTTTATTTTAAAAATAGCCCTATCAAAATTTAATTTGCAAAAATGGCCATGGGCCTGCCATGCAGGTGCCAACGTCAGCGCCACGTGGGCAGGGCCGGGGCCAGTGTGTTAAGTTGAACACGGTGAACCATTCACACACGGTGAATGGTTCACCGTGTTTCATATTTGTATAAATAAATAAAAATAAATTATGTATATATATAATTTATTCGGGTTTGGATTCGAATAATATTTCGGATATCCATACCCATTGACATTCATACTCCCTATTCCTCTTTTCAATATTTATATTGTAAAAAATACGTACTAGCTTTAAACGCGGTGAACCATTCACCATGTTTTGACACGGTGAATGGTTCACCGTGTTTAACTTAACTACCGTCCCCAGCCCCGCCCGCGTGGCGCTGACGTGGCGCTTGCGTGGCAGGGGCATGACCATTTTTGCAAATATAAATTTGCTGGGATTATTTTTAAAAATAATTTTTTTTCAGAGGTTCAAGTGCAAAAAAGCCCTGATTATGCTTGAAAATATTATAAATGCAGCTGAANCCCGCCCGCGTGGCGCTGACGTGGCGTTTGCGTGGCAGAGGCAGGACTATTTTTACAGATATAAATTTATTGGGATTATTTTTAAAAATAATTTTTTTAAGAGGTCGAATTGCAAAAAAAAACCCTAAGAACTTCCTCCTCTCTCACATGCGAAAAAAATTTAAAATAATAATTACAGACCAATCAAATTGTTATTTTAAAATTTATACTTCCCATCTTAATTTTAATAAAATATTTTTCTCCGAAAAAAATTGAGGCATGGCAGGGTCCGACCATTTACTGTCCCTCTTTATCTCTTCCTTTTTCTCTAGTGAAATTTGAGATGAACCGGGTCCACCACGTCATCTCCAAACACCGTCCGACTCATCTTGCATTTTTTTAACTCCGGATCCGCAGACTACCGTTCAAATTATGACTACATCACTGACTGACTGTCCCTAGAGTAAGTGACAAAAGACTAGGTGGTTGGTATTCGAGATTTTAAATTCGAATCCTAATTGATTCATATTTCTAGCTAATTTTATTTCTAAATGAAATAAACAAATCGGATAGCGTGCTACCTATCTCTCTAAAAAAAAAATAAAATTACGACCACATCCATTGCGACCCGAACTATTAGCCTATCAAAGGAGACTGTTTGGTTTAAAGTTTGTAATATTTTAAAATTATTATATATTTTAGGCTAAAATATAGAAATTTTTTTGTCAATATCTGTCTTTTTATTTTTCTCCCTCTGTTATTGAAAAACTTATATTTTATTCCCTTAAAAAATAAAAAATATTCACACGTGAGTACGCTGTGACAAAATGATCAAATTGCCTCTTATCTTTTTTGGGGTGGGCGTGGACGGAGAGGTGTGCGAGGGCGAGGGTGAGGCGGCGGAGATGGGCCAGGGCATGCGTATGGGTGTGGATAGAGAGGTGGGCAAGGGCGAGGCAGCGCGACCAAGGATGAGGAAGAAGGAGGGTTTTATGGATATTTTGGATATAAAAAATAGGATATAAACGGAATCTTAACGGAACACTGATGGCTGGGATCAAAGTGAACATTTTTTATTTTTTAAAAGAGTAAAGAGTTGATTTTTGAATAACGAGAGAAGTAAAAATACGGGTATTGATAGGGAAGTCTTTCTTAATTTAGCCTATATTTTATAATAAATATGATAAATGTGTTATTAACTTATCAATTTATTTGAATGAGAGATTGTTAAAAATTAGTATATTCTAATTTTCATTACGAGAATGCCTCATAACCCATAATAATCTAGTATTATTATCATTTAAAAATCTATAACAATTTTATTATTTCACTAACATTTTTTACATCCATTCAGCTCGAATTGAATGATAATAATTTGAATATTTTTAATAATAAAATATGAAAAATTATCGTAATATTATAAATCGTGAACCACAAACGATCCATATTATAATAAGATGATTACCAAGAAAGATAGAAGTGCACCTCGTATTTTTCAACTTTCTTGCTTTAGAAAATTTTAAAAAATATTTTACTTCTCATCTGACCGTCAAATATTGATAGCAGCTAAAAAAAACTTAATGAGAGTTCAAAACTATCAGCTGATTACAAGAACTTAATTGCTCTGGCAATAAATTTAAACTCGCAAATTTCTAAATAGCGAGTTGTAATTGAAACAGAGTGGATATGAAACTTCTTTATTTCTAAAATTATTTTTATGAGAAGGGATGGTATCCCAAGAACTTCTAAAATATCTAATTTATTTTCTTTTTTTTTTGTTACAAATATACCCCTTATATAGTTTTCTGTTATTAAAAAATACCCTCGCTGTTAGTACCCGTTTAGTTATTTCAAGTTAAACCCTAATTAAATTTCTATCAAAGTTAAAAAAATCAAAATACCTCTTTTTTTTTCTCTAAATTATGGGCAAAATAAAAAAAATTGATGATGATAGAAGAATATATATGAAAAGAATAAAAAATTAAAATATTTTTTTGTCCTTATCTTAGAAAAATAAGAAAAGTTGGTGATGATATAAGGGTATATTTGAAATAGCTTGCAATATTAAAAAAATATTTTTAATATTAGCCTTAAGATGAATAAATTAGAAAGTCGAAAACTTTTCAGGAGTATATAGACAATTGCCCTATACAAAAAAATAGTTATACATTGGACAGTTTAGTTGAATGCCTTTCCTTCGAGAGTTGAGACACAATATATAAAAATAACACTCGTATAAAAGCTACTTTAAGCGAGAGAGGCGTGTTTGTTGTGATTTTAGAGCATCTTCAGAAAATAAAAAGATAAATTACACTTATTGTCCTCAAACTATAAAGGGCGTGGTATTTTGGTTCTTAAATTTTTTTGCTCTAATATTTTGAATTATTGTAATCAAATTCCATAACCAAATTTTATTGATTAAATATTAATAAATTATTGATATAAAAGTAATAGAGCATGCATTATCAATCACGATATTTTTTATTAGTTTTATATTACCAATTTATTAGTATTGAGCCAACTAAATTAAATCGTAAAATATAACAGCAATAATTCAAAAAATTTAAATAAAAAATTATAATAAATTAAAATTTGCGAACAAAAATGTCATGCGACCGCTAATAGTTCGACAGACAAAAAAAAAAAAAAAAAAAAAAAAAAAAAAAAAAAAAAAAAAAAGTGTAATTTACCCCAAAAGGTTAAAAAAAGGGTATTGGTTCATGGACAAAAGTAATGGACCAGGTATAGGGAAATAATTTTCCCCATCTTTTTCTCTCTCTGACCAAACCTTCACCATTACTCCACCTCTCTCTCATCATTTCCCCTCTCTTTCCCCTCTCTCTCTCTCTCTCTCTCTCTCTCTCTCTCCCCTCACTCTTCAGTGGCTGAACCCCTCTTCTGAGAGAAACTGCACTCTCTCTGATTACACACAGAAGAGAGAGAAATTAGAGAGAGAGAGAGAGAGAGAAACCCATTGCAATTGGTAGAGAAAAGAACCCCTGTCTCTCTCTCTCTCTCTCTCTTAAAGCTACTCTTTTTCATACACACTCTCTCTCTCAGGTCATAGAGGTGGAGGGGGGAGAGTTGTGGTGGGAGGAGAGGTAGCGAGGGTGGGGGGTCGGCCCCGCCATGGACGACACTTGGCACGCCAAATGCGGCTCCGCTTGGGTCCCACAGGCGGCGCCGCCGCCGCCGCCGACGACGACGACTCCGGCGCCGGCGCGAGGTACGACGATGGGGGCTCCGGCGCAGGTAATGCTCTTCCGATCGAGGTCGATTTCTTTTGTTTTCGCTGCGGTTGTTGGGTGGGGGGGGTGGTGGGTTTGATGCGTTTCCCAGCTCCAAAATGTGGTCTTGGGGGGGACGAATTGCTTGTGAAATGTTGCTACTTTGGGTTGCTAAATTGGGATGTGAGGTGGGCTTCAGTTTGGGAACGCGATGGAGCTTAGTTCCGAAGTGCTTCTGGGTTTTTGAGACTGTAAATTACCGAAACAGTACTGAAATTTTGTCACTTTTGTTTCCTGGATTGGGAATGCGATGCTTTAGAGCCCCGATTCATTGAGAAGCGCTTCTGAGGAGCCAAAGTCAAAGTTCCGCAGTGCTTTTGGGCTTTTTGGGGCTCTAAATTACAAAAACAGCAGTTGAAATTTTGTTACCTGGAGTTCCTAAATTGGTATGTAAAGTAGGCTTTGTTGGGAATGCTCTGCTTTGGAGCCCTTTAGTGCTATGGGTGCGTACTTTTTATTTCGGAATAGGTGGTTAGCGTTTACGATCCACACAACATATGCATGCTACATGGTGTTCCTGTTTCGGAACTTCTCAGGTGTAGATTTTATTGAAATTGGAATTTTGTAGAAAGCTGAAAAAGTTGGAATGCTCATACAGATGGAAATGGATATAAGGTACATGTTATTGAGAACATGCACCTAATAAAGAAGTTGCGTTTTATTGTTTGAATTGTTGGGGAATATGAATGGAGATTAAGTAAATTATGGTCTTGAGGCGTGTAAGTTCACTTTCTTTAAGGTAATATTTGCCGCCACTCGAATGTATGCTGTCGGGTTACCAGTAAGTCATTTCCAGGATACAACAAGACCGCTGAAAGACTGCAAACAACATTTTTGAAGACTTTTCCTTAAGAACTTCTCTTAAGAATCAATATGAAAAATTAGGAAGGAGAAAGTATTGATTATGTTACCCTCGAAGCCTTCAAACATTTCCTATTTATAGGAGGTGAATGGTTACGATAAAAGGACACAACTTTTAAAGTTGTATCCTTACAAAAGGACACGTCTTTTCACAAATAATGAAAAGACGTATTCTTTCACAAAAGGTTTATATCTCTTCGTGAAGAGACATATCTTTACATCAAATAAAAAGACGAATCTTTTCATAAGAATAACTACTTTATGAAGAGGCACAACTATTCACTAATCTCACTTCCACTATTACAATCTACACTAACATGAATCACTATAGCTACTTTCAATCTTCAGTTATTTTGTAATGCATTACAGATATATAAGCAAGATTTTCCAGATTTTTTTTTTTCAGCTTAGTATTCAACCTTAAGATTTTCAAGTTAATTTGTTTCCGGTGATTTCTCTTGACGGACTTCTACCGGGATGTTTCATTACTTATAACTTGTACTGGTATGTTGCAATAACCCCTTTTTTTGTGCTGCAGTTGGGCATGAATCCGTTGTTCCGCATCAATCCCTTCAGTGCACCAGAAACCATTTTGGAGGGCCGAGCAATAACTCAAGAACAGTTGTTCTTCAATACTTTGAACTTTGATTCCAGCAGACCGAACAAAACAGAGCTGGGAAATTCGTTTCTCACTCTCTTATCTCCGGAGAATTACCATTTGCCAAATTCAAGGTTGTCATTAGCTAAGCTACCT
This sequence comes from Ananas comosus, assembly GCF_001540865.1. Classification (NCBI taxonomy): domain Eukaryota; kingdom Viridiplantae; phylum Streptophyta; class Magnoliopsida; order Poales; family Bromeliaceae; genus Ananas; species Ananas comosus. The sequence continues at coordinate 8,038,756 of NC_033639.1, forward strand.
GTTAATAAGGGCTCGACTGTAAATATGACAAGCTGTACTCTTCCGATCACCACTATTCCACCTTTAGCTGAAAATCAGAGAAACAGCACATTAGAAAACATCAAGGAGCTTTCTTTACTCGCTTCATCGAGGTCTCTCTCAATGCTCAAGAGCAGTGTTTTGCAAAGTACTTTAACAGAAGCAGGTCCATCTACACATGGAATGGACTGTAATGATGTATTTTCAAATCAACCGTCTCGAGCTCACAGTACAAATACGGCAACATCGTCCTTGCTTTCTGACTGGCCAAATTCAGCTAACTCAAATAATGCTATCAAGGTTCAGACATCAAATTTTCAGCCCTCGCAAAAATTTCCTGTGGAAATCAAGTCTTCGAGCTCTTCTCATGCATCTGCCTTTGGTAAAGGTCCCCTTGTCCTCTGCATAAATACTGGTGAGTGGGCTTTTGTCATGCTAGCCTCTAATATGTATCGCTTACTATTATTTGGTGACCTTTTGAAATCTTTTTTTTTTTTTAAATTTTTTTTGGCTAATCGAACCTTTTATATTGTGAGATGGTTTTAAATATACTAATGAAAAATTATCCGTTAAGTATGTGTGTGTATCCCTGAAAAAGAAAAAAAAAAATCTAAATTTGTCATGTGTACCCTTCAGAAATTCAAATATATTAATATACCCTTGTATGTACAAAACTACCCCGCGTTAAATAGGTTTTTTAGTAGTTGACCAAAACAATCAAATGCGCCCTGTGGATTGGGCAAGGTTTTGATGTAAGCAGCTGCACTATTATTTTTTATGTTATAATCTAACATTCTCTTTTCAAATTCCTAACAGTTGGAGAGCTTTTTGTGAATGAGATGGGGCTTCTGGGAGTCATTTGCTGTTGTCATAAGTTGAGAATGTCTGTGGCTAAATTTTGTGAGGTAGCCTACAAGAATTCTCAGATACATATTAAAAAGAAAAAATTCTTCTAACTTTTGTCCTTTTTCAGCATTCAGGAGCATCTTCTGATAAACCCGGCGACTTTGTCTGCATGGAAAATGGCATGACCATTTCTCAGTGGCGCAAGTATCACTTAGGAGTAAGTATTTGATTTCATCTGTGTTGGTCTTGTATCATCACGAAGTTAATATATGCGCACATTGAGTGATTGAACAAGTTCTGATACCTCGATTTCCTACACTTGAGGTTTTATTAAATTCTGCGGTCCTTCATATCATACTGAATTTACCATTATATCCCTATTTGTAGCTTAGTTAAAGTCCTCATGCTAGTGATGACAATATAGATACATGAATGTTAGACAGACAAGCTTTGAAATATCTTCAATAATTGCCTGAAAATTGGCAGTTCTTTAGTTTTGGCTGTTTTTGTCACAGCTGCTATTAAACACCATGGAGAAAAGTTGATATGTGAGAACATATATCTAGCTTGGATAACAGGATTGTCCTGCATTTGGTTGAGAAGTTTTGCTTTCTACGTTTATCAATTTACATTTTCAAGCGACAACTTTGTAAAGTTATTCTGTTGATCTAGATAATGGCACCGGATGATGGGAAAACATGGCACTGGCCAGATGGGTCATTTGTGTTAGGCGGTTTGATTGAATCTAAGGCTGCCAATCTCTCGAATTTACGCAAGGAACCTCAAAAGAGTGTTATAAGCGAAGCACCTTTTGGATTAGGTAAAAATGTGGGACCTAGGTGCAAATCTGCGTATCGTAGTCAGCCATATAGAGAGGCAGTGGACCAAACTACTGCAATGAAGATAACAAATGAGAAATCAGCACATGGACAACGGAAGAGTAATTTTGAAGAACAAAATATCTTCTCGACGAACTTGCCGACGAACTTCTCTAGTTTAACACAAAGAGCTGTGCCTCCTCTAGCTAAGAACTTGATAGCACAGGAAAGAAAGGGAAGCCCTCTTCATATGGGAGCTGTAGACTCAAGTACTGTAAATAATGGAGGACAAAAGAGTGGATCTCTGTTGGCCTCTAATAGCGTCAATTTAATGGGAAAATGCAATAATTCATCCATTTCATATCAATATTCAGGGACTAAGGATAATTTCATCCATGATAATAAGGGCAGCGAGGTGAACTTCCCGGGTGAAGTTTCTCGAGTCAGCAGGAAGGGTGCGTCTAACTTTGAATTACAGCTCGGCCGGCCATCTCAGCTTAATCATACCACGGCAGGTTTATTTCCAAATTCCATGTGCATTGTGCGATTTGGGGCAGTACATGACCCACAAAAATCTCGAGCACATCAGCCGCTGGCAAATGGCAGTAAGTTTACTCGCTGATTGCTAGTTCTTTCTCATTCCTTTTTGGCAAAAAAATGCAGGAACCCTGTAGAAATGTGATTTTCGCATTGTGCCCATGAGATTTTTAACTTCTTTATTACAAAGCTTTTATCCCCTTGACCCATCAGCAAAGGGTGCAATACAGAGGTGTTAATATTTCATGTAGTGAAAAGTGCAATATATATGGGGGTTCTCTGCTACTGAGCCTCCCATTTTCTTCACCCTAACTCTTAAAAGGCTATTAATTTTGCTTTGTTCATTTAATACTCTTTTGTATATATAGATAATCTTGTTGTTTCAGATGCAGCTGTGTGTCCAAAGGAAACGACAAGATCAAGGCAAAATACTGATGAATTGCCTACAGAGACATCATTTTCCACCAGAAGACACATGCAGCATCCACTTGGAATGGCTAATTTTGTCAATAGTTCTGAGACTGAAGAACTGAACACTGACTCCACAAAGAATTCACTCATCTCGTTGTTTCTTTCGCACCTTGAACGAAACAACACATCTCAAGCTGCTGATGATATTCTTACCGGCAGCGAGCATTTTCCACCTAGATTGCTTAATGATGATACATATTCTGCCAAATGCAACCTTTCAGATTCAATAGTGGATGAAAATGATAGGAATGAAAGGAAATGTGTTATGAATAAGTTGGACCTTTCCCAAAATAGAGATGGAGCTTCGGAACCAAGTTCAACTAAAAGTAGCGTGGTTAAATCCTCATATTTTGTTCAGAGTAAGCAGATATCAGATGACAGAACGGCTTTGGCTTCTACTTCCGGCGTTCATCCTCCTCAAAGTAACTTCTATGCACATGATAAGCTATTTCCTTTGCATTCAAATCAGTGTGGGGAAGTTCTCGGGCTTGAAAATGGGAATTATTTTGACTATGGTAACCCTAAATCCCAAAATCCACTACTTCATGCATCTGTAAGATCTGGCTCTCTAATCATGGAGAACGGAGGCGGTGCTTCAGAACCAACTTCTTTAAAAAATAAAAGAGATCCTGACAGAATTCAACATTTAACACAGGAGAACCTAAGAGTTCATTCTTTTAGACCTGCGGTTGAGTTCTCAAAGCAGGAAAATTTCACCACTTTTCATGAAACAAGCACTCATCATGGAAGATTATGCTGTCTTTCAACTGTGAAAATGAAAGGAAACTATGGGCAAAACGATGTTTCCAGAGTTGCCGTAAGATCTGAATATCCATGTCCACATTTTCACTGTAATGGTGGTGGTGTTGAGATGCCAGCTGGTGCATGTAAGTCTTTAAAGCACCGTAATTGTTTTCATTTTCTATCATAGAGAAGAACCTTGTCTTTTCTTTTATAAGCATGGTTGCCATTTTGAAGTTTTGGTTTCAGTTTTTGGTTGAGTTCTAGATAATCTTCTAGTAGTTTTGGTAGTTTCAATAGGATTGGATTGGCTTCAGAAGTTTGAACTAAAACTTTTACAATATATGTGAAAAATATTGAAAGTCAGAAACAAATTTGAGCGGATCAGAGACTAGAAATGCCGCTTCAACCAATCTTGCTGAGTACTTGAGCTATATTCACAAAAAAATGTGTAAATGTATATTTAGGCATCAATGTCAGTTTATTCATTGTACTTTTAAGTCATAGAACTTATTTTTGTTGATTCATTTCTTGAAACTATTCAGTCTACCCATAATCATAATCTGAAAAAGGAAATAGGAATTTCACCCTCACAACCTATTGGTCAAGTTACCGAGAAGATTCCTAGTGCTAGGAGCTCTCCATAATGTTAAAGGGTCTAAGCTCTTCCCTTGTCTACTACAAAAAGAATTAACCAGTTTGATAGCAAAAGACTAACAATGGAGGAATAATGCCTATGATGGAGCAAATAAGTAATAGTTTCTTTTTTTCTTAGGTGAAGCAATGTACGTAATAAAGCTGTAATATTTTACATTGTTGCATATCCTTTTCCATATTCAGGTTCTAAACAACACTGCAACTGCACAGCTACAATACAACGAGCTTCACTATGTTTTAGACAAAATGGTATACAGTGTCCTGCATGCCATGTATGTGCCACTGATGAGCAGCCTTGCATAAGGTAACATTTAACTATTCTTTCTGTCTCCACTGTATTTTTCAAGGGATCAGCTCCACTGTATTTATTTTAATGGCCCGTTTGACACCTAAGATTAGGTTAGATAGGATAAGATGAAAGGCAATGTTCTGGGAGGATGTTTTAGCAACCCGGAAGCATGGCGGAGCACGGGATGGGATTACTCAATCCAGTTCGATTAAATAATCACACTGGGATGAGATTATTAGTCCTGGCTGAGAGGTTGGGGTTGGACGGATTTGGATTCAAGAGGTTCTGTTGTATCCACAGACCCATCATCTTGCCATTGTGGCTCCTGAATGTGCCGGTCTCTAAATTCTTCTTCTCTCCCATTGTTGTTCTCGCGTTTAATCCTATAAAATTTAATATAGTGTGCCAAACAGTCCCTAAAGTCACAGCTAAGGGGCAAACTGTTCGCTTACGACTTTGTAGTTCTGTTTCCAACAATGGTGGGGTTCTTTATGCCAAACCTCCTGAAAACATTCTGCTAAATTCTTTCTCTTGTCCCTTTTAAGCATTAGTGTTCAATTCCATCCTGGGCCTTTATATTTGGAAGTCACTAATCTGATCTCTATCAGCTCGTCTTTACTTGTTAGATGTGCTATCTTATCTTTGCATATGAATATTCTCTATTGCAGATGTACGAGGCCGTCGAACATATGTTTACCTGCAAATGGTAAGCGTGATATATATAGTCGGGAAGAACAAAGCCCATGTTTGTCTGGAAATTGCAGCTATTTGGCTCCTTCAAAATGTGTGGGAAGATGTAGTTTAGGAAGTCATAATCATCCTGACAACACTTTAAATAAACAAAATAATTGTGAGAAGGCCAAGTATATGCATGCCCCTGGCGAAGCATATGAAAAAGACTGTACTTTCCGAGATAGCAAAAGAATAAGGCTAGGAAATGAATGTGGATGCTCAAAGAGTAGTGTTGTTGTAAACAATGATAACCGAAATGGCTTTTGCAAAGATACTAGAATAACTGAAGAATTTGGAGCCTATCAAGAGTTTGACTCGGTGAGAGAACAAAATACATCAAAAGTTTCTTCTGGGTCCTCTGCTCCTGCAATAACTGAGGTTTCTGTTTCAGTCGAAACCAACAATATGGGCTCTTCTGCAAAAGAAGACATGAATACTTTTCATAATTGTGTTGATGAAGGTTCAGGCATTGAAAAATGTGGCTCATCTGATGAAGCAATTGGCGGTACAGAATGTGAGCAGGCTCTTAGTGATAAGCTCAATTTAGATAATTCATCTAGAATAAAGCAGATAAGTAATCAAATCACCATGGAAAAGGCTCAGGAAGTTACTCGAGATTCTAACTGCTGTATTGGAAAAGTTCAGCTCTTGTCATCCCAAGAAATAGAAGCTTCTCCTCAGCGAGACAATGATTTGCAGAAAATATGCCTTTCTTCAGCCAAGTCTTCAAATGTCAAGCGAAAGCGCTCTTCCTTGTCCTGCACGAAGCTGTTACCCATAAAGAGAAACACAAGAAGTGATAAAATTGTCAAAGATGATGAGATTAAGTTATATGATGAAGTCCATTCACACGATACACCCAGCGAAAAGTCAGAGAACGATTTCGATAGGAAAAGGGTATTCAGACAAAAGGAGCTTCATGTAGAAGCTCGAAAGCTGCCGAAATACATGTTGTTAAGCTGCATAGGAAAAGACATTAACCATGGAAGGAACTTTCCAAGTAACAAAGGTAGGCCTGTCGTATGTGGGAATTCAGGTATCATTTCCACAGGTATAGCGAATGGTGAAGGAAAACCTGCAAAAATTCTTCCACTCAGCTTGATTCTTAAAAAGGCTAGAAGGTTAAGCACTCCTAAACATGGCAAGAAGCTTGTACCAGAGAACAGAAATACACGTACTAGGGCAAATAAAAGGAGTCACAATGCGTTAACCTCTTGGAAATCGCTATACAGTACTGAAGGTTCAGGTTCTGGTTTGAGAGATGAAGCTGAGTTTTTAAAACCTACTTCAAATCAATTAAGCCCCACTTCCAAGGATATTCACGAATGCAGACTTAATAAACTATCAAAAATGGATAGAAAATCGAAAATCTCAATTGGCTTACCTCCTCTGGAGGAAAGTGGATCTTTTGATCAGATGGAGGCTGGAAAAGATCAGTTGGTAGTACCCCCAATAACTCGAACAGGTAATTATTTAGCGCGTGGCAGAATTTGATTAATTTCATGGAATGCTTGATTGGTTATTCAATATGTTTAGAACTGTTCTCCGGGAACTAAAATAATTTTGAAAAAAAAATTGTTTATGCATTGAATATTTTTTGGCCCAGACTGCTACTGTTCTACAGTCATAAACAACTATTTTTTATGCAGGAGAGAAACATCAAAGTGCAATGTTATCATCAAGAAAAATTTCAAAATGTGCATTGTCAACAGATATTAAATCAGTGAGAAGTTTGCCGTCTGATCATAGTGAAGCAACGAAGCATTTTCAAGTGAATTCAAGCAGGTCCGGATTAAATGTTCCCATGAAAGTTTTATGAGATCAATATCCCTCATTTTCTTTTTCTTCTCCTATAATCATTATAACATTTGTTTGATATGATGCAGATATGACAAAGGGCATAAAGTTCTTTTAGATTCGGATGCCTTCTGTTGTGTTTGCAGCGGCTCAAACCAGGAGAACATCAATCGTTTGATTGAGTGCAGCCAGTGCTTTATTAAAGTTGTGGCAATTATACTTATTAATCACATTGTCATTATTTCGAATAGTTCTTTACATGGATCGGCATAATTGTGTGCAGGTGCACCAGGCTTGCTATGGTGTTCCAAGAGTCCCTAGAGGTTGTTGGAGTTGCAGGCCATGCAAGATGAATGTCCAAGATATAGTAAGCTATATATATGTATACAATTCTTAGTTATGATGCTCAATCACTGTTTATCGACTAATCAAGCTCTTTTACTTGACATAGTGCATCAGAAATACCTTGGAATCTTAAGTTCCCAATTCACCACATGATGAGATGTGGCACATTTCAAACTGAAGTTATAATAAGTTGCTAAATTATTTATGTTAATTACGCTTTTAAATTATAATTCATTTCATTAAATAAAATGGTTATGTCATATATATAAAATAATCATCTTACTATGTCTCTTCGTTTGCCAATTAAAATAGACTTATCCAATCCCACTAGAATTTAAAATTTATAATTACATTTACTTAATGGAAGATATTAACAATTTGCACCTCGTCATTTTCTTTTCAAACTTTCAACAATATTATGAAGATTTCTGAAGAAATTTGTGGAGAGTTTAATGCTTATGATTTCTTTATATATTCCTTTCTCATCTTATCCATCCTTCCAGGCTTCAATGAAGGAAGAGAGTTGATTATCTAAGAGAATTATTTTTTATTGGTGGAATTTGTGAAACATCAATGATAGAATAATGATCTAAATTCTTGTTTCGACCTATATATATATATATATATATATATATATATATTTTCTCATTTTACTTTCTGTCTAGTCTTCTATTTAATAATTATATTTTTATAGATCATAATAAATTAAATCAAAATTTTTATTTAAAATTAATTTTAAAAAATAATATAAATCAGTAACACGAAAAACTTACAAAGTAACTCGATATAAAATTGTATAATATTAAAACAAATAGAGAAGTAAAAATATTATTAGAGGAGTAAAAATATTATTGTTACAATCCGTGCATCGCTGGCTACTTGCTTTTATGATGTTTATTGGAGTCTTAGTTTGGTTTGAGTCTGATTTGGATTTACAAAGATATATTGTTTATTATGACTTGTAATGTTTATGGTTTAATCTAACCAAGTTTCTAATCATGGTGTATTCAAGCAGTTTTATTTTCTAACTGCTTTTTTTCTTTGCCATTTTCTGATGATATTTAGGCATGTGTTCTTTGTGGATATGGTGGAGGAGCTATGACTCGGGCAGTTAAAAGCCAAAAAATTGTGAAAAGTCTGCTAAAACGTTGGGAAATTGGAAATGGGTCCAGTTTGAAATTTGTTCCTCCATCAACAACTATGAACGCTGAATGTGATGTTAAAGTGAGTTCATTTGATGAAGCATCTGAACATCGTAAATATGGTTTTATTCCTCCGTGTGGAACGATAAGCTCCAATGTCCTCCCTAGCGCTGGTGTGGAAATAAATCTGAAGCAAACAAATGAGACTCAACAGTTGGGCGAGATGCCAAGTAATTTTGAGACATTTAACAGTATTATTGCTGGCTTATTTGATCCCACTGTGACTCAATGGGTTCATATGGTTTGTGGTCTTTGGACGCCTGGTACTCGATGCCCTAATGTTGACACAATGAGTGCGTTCGACGTGTCTGGTGCTTCACCTGCTAGGAAGAATGCTGTAAGTTCTTGACATTCTGAATGGTCATGAAATCTCTAAATATTAAAGGGATAATATTGCAGGGATATGTATAAGAAAATATCTTTAAAAGCAAGTATGGATGATTTATTTTTATCGTCTTCATAACTGTGGAATGATCTTCTGTCTTTAATGATATATTTTCTTACTCTGGGATTATAATTGCAACTTTTATGATCTATAGTTATGCTCAATGTGTAACCGACTGGGGGGTTCATGCATCATGTGCAGAGTTTCAGATTGTTTTGTAGTATTTCATCCTTGGTGTGCACACCAGAAGGTATGTGGCAAGTGTAGTATTTGCACATGAACTATTTCCTTCCTAACTAGATGCTACCGCATTCTTAGCTAACATCCTATCTCGTATTTTTTTTTCCATGAAATCAAGTTTTTGGTAATATGTGCATTACTATTGCCTATCGTAGTGTTTATCATTTTTTCTTGTTATTTGGTTTTCTGGTGGAAACTAAGTTTTCTTTGTTGGTTTGAAGTTGGGCCTTGTATATCCATTGAGTTGCATGGAATTTTAGTCAAAAAAGGAATTGAAGCATAACTGGAAAAGGCCTAAATGTATATCTTGTAGACAGCAAGTTTCCACAAATATTGCTTGGTCAGATGATAATCGTAATCCTCTTAAATGTTGTAAGGTGCCCATGTGCCGTTTACAGTAACTATTCTTTAACATTGTAGGGTTTACTCCAAAGCGAGGTAGAAGGTGATGACGATGACAAGGTTGGTTTTTATGGGAGATGCCTGAATCATGCAGTAGTTAACATTTCCGACATTGATAGTCATCATGTGGATCCCGAGGAAGAATTTCCAATAAAAGGGGACTGGACTTGTGCTCGCACAGAGGTATTCAATCGGAATTTTTTATGCAATCCTTCTTTATTCCTTAAAAATTCTACGAGACCTGCTTAATTTAAGCTCACTTTGTAGGGTTTTAGGGGCCGGAAAAGAGAGGAAGGATTCAACCCGAATTACAAGAATCCTCACCATGAAGTTGGAGGATGCATTGTTTCTCAGGAACAAATCAATGCGTGGCTCCACATTAATGGTCCGAAGTCTGTTAGAGGGGTACTAAAACCGCTCTGTTTAGATGTTGAATATGATTACCGGGTAAGTTATTAATTTCCTTATAGTTTTCTGAATTGATTCCAGGAATAATATGTTCTTCAAACTCTCTGGAAGATCTATACCATTCCTACATTATCTCCATTACTTTCTTGCTCATCAATTGTTTAGGTTGACAAGTAACAAAACTAAGCGCATCTACAAACAACTAAAATACTTTGAGCACATGCGTCTTCCAAGAACCTCTCTTCATATGGCAACCATCTTAGATGGAATCAAAATGTATATTGTTAGTTTGATCTACGTCATTTAAGACATCCACAGAGTAAACTTCATAAATTTTATAAACATTTTATATAGATATCAAGTTATACGAAGCGTGAACAGTAAAAAAGAGGACTACTGTTCCTATCATAAAATTAGGTTTCTGAAAATTATGATTATTGAGTATAGTGATCATAGAGTTGTAGATAGAAACAGCCCAGGGATGCTCAAGTTTTTGGTGAGTTTGGTTGACGATACTGGTTAAAACTCAAAGATGTGGATATTGAGTTGATGAGTATGTTTACTAGAGAATACAGAATAGCAACTGATTTTCTACGGCAGAAGTTACTTATAGTACTCATGGAGGACGAGGTACTCGCAGTATTATGGAAGATCTCATCATGCACTGCTAAAGAGTGAAAAGGGATATGGTAAAACTTAGTGTGGCAGAATTTTGCCCAAAATGAAGCCAAGTTGGGGACGAAAATCTACATATCCAACCAAAAAATTTGAGCCTAATGGGAAAATCGAAATCACTGTTCTTACGACCGAGTTTATTCTTTATTGGAAGCTATAATCAGCTCTAGAATGTTCCTGTACTGCTTAATTGTGCCATGAATGTGATTTTTCTTCCATTTACAGAAGGAATATATTCGGTACAAGCAGTCAAAGGGCTGGAAACATTTGGTAGTTTATAAATCTGGCATTCATGCACTTGGTCTCTACACATCGCAGTTCATTGCCCGTGGAGCTATGGTAATTCAACATAGCTATGTTGTAATTTGTATCACATATGATATCCTAATATGGGGAAAGCCATTTCCTTCATTCTTGTTACTTCCCAGGTAGTTGAGTATGTGGGGGAAATTGTTGGACTCCGTGTTGCCGATAAACGAGAAATCGAATACCAGTCTGGGCGCAGATTACAGTATAAGAGTGCGTGCTATTTCTTTAGAATCGACAAGGAGCATATCATCGATGCTACTCGCAAAGGTGGGATTGCTCGATTCGTTAATCATTCATGCCAGGTACGACTAATATACTCCTGTTTTTTTCTTTGTCCTTCTGTATACTTTTAACTGCTGCTACTAAAGCTCTAACCATAGTTTCTTTCACAAATTTAATGAAATATGATCAGCCAAATTGCGTTGCTAAAGTGATCTCAATCAGGAACGAGAAGAAGGTAACTAACTCTTTCTTGTTTTTATTTTGTCCTGGGAATATTTCCATATTTTCGCCTAGAAAATTACACATTTGCTTAATTTTCCCTCAGAAATCAGAATATGCATATTAATCGCTCAAGAAGTGATTCGTTATATACAATAATACAAACATACGTACGCCAGCAGTTGCACCAACAATAGTGGCCTTTATATATCTTTTTTTTTTTTTTAATAATGAAAACCGAGTTACACCATGAACCCGATTACTCCGCATATAAGACTATTTTGTGTGAAATTGAACTATAAAGGTGTATATATGGAACAAAAAAACAAACAAATGGATCTTTATACAATTCTTCTCTACAATATATCCAGGTAGTGTTCTTCGCAGAGAGGGATATAAACCCCGGCGAGGAGATTACTTACGACTACCACTTCAATCACGAAGACGAAGGTCACAAAATCCCTTGCTTCTGCAATTCGAAAAATTGCAGGCGGTATCTAAACTAAACCGAATTTGATCGAATTGAACATCGTAATGGATTCGCATTCATTTGCATACTCATTTGGGGTTTTAATGGGCTCGCGCTGCCTCAAGGCACTTTTACTAGCCCATTAACCCACTGATTCATATCTCAAACATGTATTGATTAGATTCAGTATCTGTACTTCTATGTAAGATCAGCATTCCATGTAAGATCAGCATTCATATTCATATTGGAAGCCGAAATTTTCGAAAGTTTTGATTGGATTTGAAATTCGGTAAGGTTCTTGAGCTATGCGATTTAAAAACTGCAGAAACACTTTTACTAGAAGCAGTTACCGGCATTTAAAGGCGAAAAAAGCATTATGATGTTGTAAAGTCAATACTCAGTAGATTTGTTATGCAGAAATTGTCTTGTTTTCTTTTAGAATTAAGATGAATAAATAGATTGTTCTTGTGCTCTCTGTACCCATAATTGAAAATTGCATGCATGGCTCCCCTTCTTTGTTGTGAAATCGCAATACGCATGAAATTGATGAGGCCTGAAATGTTTAAATGAAAAGTTTAGAGACTAAATTGCGGTATCCTGCCGCTACAAAGAGTGTTTATGCATCTCATTTTTGCCCTCCTTTTTCTTTCTTAGGTTAATTGCGTTTGTATAGTAAAATTGCATATTTAGGGATAATTGTCTATATACTCTCTAAAATTTCGGAAATATCTAGTTTATTTTTCTTTTTTTTTGTTTATAGTATATCACTCATTTGTTTCTTCGTTATTAAAAAATACTTTGCAGTTACCATTTGTTAAGTTATCTCGGGTTAAACGTGAGTAAAATGTCTTTCAGGCTTAAAAAAAAAAAAAAAATATCTCTTTAGTCCTTTAACTTAAGAACAAATAAGAAAAGCGGGTGATAACAAAGGAATATATTTGAAAATATAAAAAATCAAAATATTTATTTTGTCCATAATTGAAGGACAAATAAGAAAAGTTGGTGATAGTAGAATGTTATATTTCAAAAGGCAAAATAGTAATTTTATAAATATAACGGCTATTACTAGCAGTTTATTAATAGAATTAACTCTAGGGGTACATTTGAAATAATTTGGAACGTAAAAAATGTATTTTTAATATTAGTCTTCTAAAAAAGATAAATTAGAAAGTCGAAAATTTTTCAAAAATATATAAGCAATTGCCTCTTATAAATATATCTCTTTATTAGTTGGCCAATTAAAGTTGATTTTTCTTCTAGAAAATTACCATTCTATTTTCTAAATAAATGTCCTTTTGATTTAGTTTAATAGATAATCATTTGTCATCTTGAATGTTTTTATCCTAACATGTGTGTTTTTCTATGTGAGCCATAAATTCTAAGCACAGAGGCATAATGGTCCAAAACAAAGAAAATACAGCATTTAACTAACATCATTTAGTTTGTATATTATGAAATTTTGAGGGGATAAATTTGATAATTTAAAATATGCAGGGGTATATCTGTAATTTTCAAAAACTTCACAAGGGCAGGGCACATGAAATTATCCCTTTTTTATTTAGTATTGCATAGGTTGGTCATCTAAGGGCAATGTTCCTAACTTCCTATTGAACTTAACAATGTTTTTTCTTTCTTTTTTTTTTGTTTTTTTTTTTTGTTTTGTCTATTGCTTAGATTTCTTACCATATATAAAACCCACATTTCTTGGCAGCTTAACCTAACAAGACTCAAAACCATTTATGTTTGTATTCTTGTTAATTATAATAAAAAAAAAAAATAGTATATGTTGTTTTACTCAAGGCCTCTCTTAGCTTGAGGTAAGAGATCTAAATTTTCTCAACCACACCTCTTTTGTTATCTTACTGAAAATGAATGAAGCAACTGCATCTGATCAGGTTAGGTCATGATTGAAGCTGAGCCAATCCATTTTCTAATGTATTTTATAGTTTGAAAAAGAAGCTGAATCAAACTAAGATACACTAGGAGATCCAAATTACACTGAAATAAAAGTTTAGATGCACTTTAATTTATTCCCTTGTGGTTTAGCTTATTTTTACTGTATCATCATGTGATTTAAAAGTTGCACTTAACTGCTTTGCGATTTTATCTTTGTTTTTATCTAATCACAGGATGACAAAATGGAAATGAGCTATTGGATTGGTTTGATTTTTTTGATATTTTCATGCTCTTTATTGGATTATAAGCTTTGAGAGTAGCTTCATCCAATTGCTATAACAATTAATCTAACAATAAAACAGCAATTATAGATAGACCTCGCAATCTCTATCCATATCCGTAGGTACCTGCGGGTTATTCGTATATTTGCGGGTATGGATATTAGTTTTTTTTATCCATGGGTAAAACAGGTAGGTACCCGTAAAGTAGTGAATATTTTCGGCAACCTGCGGGTACCCACATATATATTTTTTAATTAATAAATATATAATCTCTATGATACTGACTCTATAATGATAAAAAATTTATTAATTTTGTATTATAAAAATTTGGGATGATAAATAATTTTATATTATATAATTTATGCGTTTTAAGATTTTATATTATTTGTCGTATATCATGATATATAAAACAAAACGTTACAATATGCTTTTTAAAAATTTTATATATGTGTTTTGTATTTGAAAAGTATAGAAGTTAAAAAAAAAAAAAATTGTGGGTAACAGCATACCCACCCGCCCGCCTGTAGGCGGGTTATAGATAAAGATGTTGACTATCTAAAAATTTATAAATAAATTTTATCCATACTCACATGACCTGTGGGTACATTGACTTGTCCGTTTGCCCGGTCTAATTATAGATATCTAGCAGGTTATATGTAATAATATTTGTGAATTGATAAAAGCTACCAAAATGTGAATTATGATATTTTGCATAGTATAAAAAGGGAACAAAAGCATATGATTTAAGTCACTATTTCTATGTTCTTTAGTTTTTTTTTTTAATTATAAACTAATGAATTTTTTTTAAAAATTTATTAAACAATTAGAACACATTATTGAGTATTTCGTTTTTTTTTTCATGTCACTTTTATTTCATAATTACCCTACATTATAGGTTAAAATATTGGGTCCATATTCATCTATCACTCAATGTTACAATTTGCAACTCCATCTTTGAAAGTAGCTTAAATTTCATCCAAAAACTTTATATTTGAGGCGAAATTGTGGAATTTTTCAACATTTTAGTTGATAATTCTTTTTGGCGAGAAAAATGCAAAATAAATTAAGTAATGCGAAACAACCATTTTCTCAAAAAACTTAAGCCGGTGAAAAAATGATGCTTTTATATTTTTATATTTAACAAAATATAGGACGCATAAAATGCAAATTGAAACATTTGATATTATATGTAAAATTACAGAGTTTTATTTGTTTGTTTGTTTGTTTTTTTTATTTGTGAAGGTTTGTAGATCTAATTTTAAAATTCATTGAGCAAATGCATCTTTAGAAGAAAAAATATAGTGGCACTTCTCCCACCACATTTTTATTCTACAAAAAAAATTCGAAAATTTCAAATTAAAACATTTTTATTTTATTTCTTTGAGTAACATATATTCTCTGTTTAAATGCATAAATATCTTGTCCCGCATATTTTTCAATTTATTTAAAAAATTTATATTATTTAGTAGATAAGAAAGGAGTGTGATTCAATATCTATAATAGAATGTTTTACGCTCCAAGCTTAAGTCATTTTTTTTTCAAGTAAAATAAATTATTTCTAGATGAAATATAGAGTCCTATTAAACAACGAATGCCAAATTTTTTTTAGTGTCTCTAATCATGCGAAAATATTTTATACTGAATAAATTACCATTGAATAACTTTTTTTGAAATTCACTGCAATCTAAATAAGTTCTTGCCTTTCTTATTTACCTATCTTAAAAGACTAATATTAAAAATACCTTTTTAATGTTTCAAATTATTTTAAATATATCTCTAGAGTTAAATTTTATTAGTGAATTGTTAAAAACAGTCGTTATCTTTGTAAAATTATTATTTTGTATTTTCAAATATATTTTTTTACTGTCACAAGCTTTTCTTATTTGTCCTTAAATTAGGGGTATAAGAAGTATTTTAATTTTTTGCCTTTACAAATATACTCTTATACCGTCGCTAACTTTTCAAAAAAAAATATTTTGATTTTTTTTTTACTTTGGTAGAAATTTAATCCGAAATAACTTAATATGTATTAATAGTGGGGTTATTTTTAATAATGAAAAAAATATAGGGGGTATATTTGAAATAAAAAATTAAGAATATATAAGATATTTTAGAAATTTTGGAGGGTATGTTTAATGTTTTAGATATTATTACTAAAATTTTAGATATTTTTATTTGTTGTTGATGGAAATTGAACCTTATCATGTTAGAAATTGACCGTTATGGCCTATATTGTTCACGGGACCCTCCATTTGATGTGAAATGACCAAACTATCCTTACAGCTCACTCCAAGTGCCCGTGTTCGTACGGCGCGGCCTCCCTGTACTTTTCCGTCATTTTCGCCCCCTCTATAAATACCCCCCAATCAAACAACTCACACCCCTCTCTCTCTCTCTCTCTCTCCCACTCATCTCCCTCTACTTCTCGATCCCTCTCCTCCCACCAAAACCCTAACCCTAACCCTAATTCGATCCTCTTCTCCTTCCATGGAGCTCGATCGCGAGCTCCCCTCCTCCTCCTCATCGTCGTCCTTGTCCCCGACGTCCTCCTCCCTGAAGCAGAAGCTCCGCTCCTCGATCTGCTTCTCCTGCTGCTTCAACGTCCACGGCGGCTCCGGCGAGGACGGCGGCGGCGGCGACGACTGCGAAGATCGGCCGGTCCCCATCGCGCGGCTCCTCCCGGAGCTCGGCGAGCGGTGGCGCGACGTGGTGGCGCGGATCGGGAGCCGCCGCCGCCGCCTCGCCGGCGAGTTCAGGTACGACCCCCTCAGCTACGCCCTCAACTTCGACGAGGGCGCCGCCGCCGACGACGACGACGGCCCCCTCGCCGGCGACGGGTTCCAGTTCCGGAACTTCTCCTCCCGCCTCCCCCCGTCGCCGCCGCTCACGGCGGCGGCGCCGGCGATCGCGTGATTAGGGTTTTCCGATCATTTCCTTCCTTTGGTCCGTTTCCTGTACGCGT
This sequence comes from Ananas comosus, assembly GCF_001540865.1. Classification (NCBI taxonomy): domain Eukaryota; kingdom Viridiplantae; phylum Streptophyta; class Magnoliopsida; order Poales; family Bromeliaceae; genus Ananas; species Ananas comosus. Next base: position 8,055,677 of record NC_033639.1, read on the forward strand.
ACGTATAGCTATACGTATATATACATATATTTTTNTGTATTATTGGACGAGTGATTTGGGTTTTTTTTCTAAAAAAAAAAGAAAAATCAGTGTTGATTTGTCATGCTTTAAGGGTTGTGCTTGTAATCGTGATCGTAATCAATGAGTGGAGACGATCAATTAAGTTATATATATATATATATATATATATATAATATTTGATTTTGAGTCGATCTCTGGGTCCTTCGTATATCAACTCTTTTGATTCGATCCGATCAAAATACTAGAGATTGGAGTTTTTGTTACCCCTAAAAAAAAAAAAAAAAAACTAAATTGCACTTTCGGCCCTCAAACTATAAAACGAGTCATATTTTGGTCCTTCAATTTTAATTTATTATAAATTTTTTATCTGAACTTTTTATATTGTTGCTGCAGTATAATTTTTTATTAACACAATGAAAATTTGTCTCAAAAGTTGGATGTAGTAGTATTACCGCATCATCGATGCATCATCATTGGTTCAACTGTAGTTGATTGTAATAATCTAAAAAGTTGGAGTCAGATTATTATTGAAAATATTAATTATTATAAAGTTTTCAAAATGTTTTTTATTTTAGGTTATATTCTTATTTATTATTAGTATAGAAAAAAAATATTGTCTATATTTATATAATTGGAAATGCAATATAGTTGTTAATAATTGTAGTTGGAAATACAACAATCATAGCTATATGTACTTTATTTAGCCGGGTATAGTAAAAAACGCTGTGATTAATTAAAAATAATTTATTAAATTGCATACAATTGAGAATTATATTTACAAATCTTATTACTTTATAAAAAAAAACTATATTTTTGCTTAAAATTATTATTATTTTTTTACTAATACAGATGAAACTATGGCCAATTTGAGCAGTACCTTCAATTTTTGCATTTGGGCCTAGTTAGATTCAAGCGCTACAAATTAAATACCATATTTGAATTTGCATGTAATTACACTACCCTGCATTTGGAGCTGCATAGCTACATCTAACACTTTTGATCTCCTTTCCAACATTCCGTCCTATAATAACTCATGAAGTAGTAACATTTTTTGTTTGTTTTCCGATAGTGAAACCATTTTGAAATACTGGAATTATGAATATCGAACTTAAAAGTTCGAGGATCAAAAATAAAATCTAATCAGAAGTTGAGGTCCAATAATGCAATCTACATAATATAGTGTCATCAGAGGAGAAAAAAGTTCGACCTGCAGCAGCAGAAGAAGAAGAAACCCTTATCTGTAGTACTTGTTTCAATAACAAATTGATTTCATGAAAATCTATTCCTCTTTAATGTTTTGTGTAGTTGAAATTTACCTTAATATGTACTTGGTTCTGCATAAGATTAGTTTTGGTTTGTATCAACTATCAAGAAATGGTTGCTGGATTTTTTTATTCAAGTCTCAAAAAATTGTACACATGGCTTGCCTATAACTTTTCAAGATGTTCTCTTTTTCTCAACTTTACATAGATAGTTAATAGATGTTGTATAGTTTACATGTGGCGTAGACAACTACTTTTTGCAAATTCAAATCGGACGTTTGGTTTGATGTTATTGAATCCAACAGCTACAATTAATTATAACGGCAAGAAGAGCTCCAACTGCAATAGTTATAATTATACTCAAATTGATTGTAGTTTTAACTGTAACAGTTAGAGACAGTAAGTTTAAACTAGAGATAAGTTTACCTCTCTAATCATTTTTTAAGTAGAAATATATATATATATATATATATATATATATATATATATATATATATATATATATATATATATATATATATATATCTCTTACAACTATTTGCTGGGTGCCATAGCCCTTACTCATATATGTTGTACTACTGTGTATATAACTAAACCGCTTCATATGACATTCCAGAATTCAATGATTCTTAGAGCCTAACTATTATGAGAAAATAAATATAGAATCTCAAAATCACTGCATTTGTACTGTTTTGTGTACCTTTTATATTCATCTAATGTGCAATTATTCTACCTTTATTTCTAGAGATCTATGAGTGCTTTTTAGAAATGGCTCTAATAAGGTCAACTTAGAACTTACATTTCATCCTTCTAATTTCTAGTTGGATCCCCCCCCTTTTTTTTCCCTTTTTTCTTTTTCCTTCTTTGGGACACTTAGAAAGCATGTTTAAGTCTAATCAATTCTCGGTGAGATTGATCAGTTCTTTCGTCCGGTTGAACAGGTTTGGTTTCTCCATTGAACCTGTTTTGACAGTTTATTTTGAAACTTGTGTTCATTAAGTAAGACCATAATTATATTCCTTGAAAATTTACTTTATTTATTAAATCAATATATCAAAGAAGCAAGTAATATTAAGTTTAGCTCTTTGCCATTAAGATAGCTTGTGTTTTCTTGTGGTGTGTTTACATATATATATATATATATATATATATTATTTTTATGTTCCGCATTCGAACAATTTGGTTTTGAATGCTGCTTGGTTAACTAATATCGTTTCCTTTTTCCCTTCCTGAGTGTTAAAATCGGATGATAAGAGTAGCGTGTTACCCACATAATTTATTTTTTAAAAAAAGAATAAATTTAGTGGAAAATTTGAAGTAATTAGATTTCGAAGTTGAGAACTAATCATTAAATCTTTTATCACTTGTGCTGAGAGCAGTAAGTAATGAGATGATGAAGTTACAAGTTAATTCTCATAGCTGAACAGTTGAGTCAGTTTTTAGGAAATTCAAATTTAAGTTTGACTAGTCAAGTTTACCATTTCTCAAAACTTAGGAGGACTCGAGCCCAAGGTTTTAAGTGCCGTAAAACCGCCCGTCGGCACGGGCTGTATCCGCCATGCCGTACCGTGCCAATAAGATATCGGCACGATACAGATTCTGTGCCGATAGCACAGTTCAAAATTTTTTATTTTTTAAATTAGTAAGTAATTTTCTCAATAAAGTTCAAAAGATGTGATAAAAAGACATAATAAATAGTTAAAATATTTTATTGCTAAAAAAAATAAATATTTCATGTTATTATGTGTTGGTATATAAGANACGGAGCACTCCGTGCTTCCAAATTGTTTTCGATGTTCGGACTTTCGAATCGACGATCCGCTCCATTAGACTTGATCTAGAGTATTTGAAGTATCTAGAAAATAAATTTTGTGATTTTTCGATATCATTTGCCTAGCGATCGAAGGGGCTCAAAATTAATAATTTTAATGGCTGTGATGAGCCGTTTGCAAGTTTAACGGTGTAGAAATATTCAAATAATATGAAATTTTGATAGAAAATTCTTTATACTATATAAAACAAGATCAATAACTTTGATCTAAAATTTTAATGTCATATCATCATATTTTGTAAGACTTTTTTTCCAGCCGTTGATTTTGAGCCACTTCAATCACTAAGCAAATAATATCGAAAAATCGCAAAATTTATTTTCTAAATACTTTAAATAGTCTAGATCAAGTCTAACGGAGCCGATCGTCGATTCGAAAGTCCGAACATCGAAAATAACTTGGAAGCACGGAGCGCTCCGTGCTTCCAGAAGCATACCAGATGCACTATATATATATATTAGAATAAATTTATTCTAAAATTATCAAAATATTCTTCTAAAATCCAATCCATTAGTAAACCTTGGGAAAGATGGGAACGGTGGAAGAAATTTTCTAAAATGAAAACCCATCTTGCACCATTGGTTGAGTTTGATTTGGTGGGCTTAAAATTGAACCCAGCCCAAGTTACATCTCTAACGACTAACCCAAATTCCCTGACTCTCATTAGTAAATAAATCATTAGTGGTTTAAGGGTAAGGTATTTACAGAATTTGAGCTCTCCAATACTGGTTCGGGTTTAATATAGATAGATATTTCTGAGTGGAAACCTTTTTCAAATCCGCCCTGATCTGCAAAGAAAATAAGGCAATAAGGCAAGAGGTCAGGGAATCTCTCCTGTCTATAGTCTATACTAAGTTTTGTGGAGTTAAAAACACACACACACAACCAACCGTCCCTAGAGCAAGTAGTATAGGGATTGGTTGTTGGTACCTGAGACCCAAGTTCGAATCCTGATTGATTCACATTTCTAGCTAAGTTTATTTCTAAATAAAATAAATAAAGCGGATAGCGTGTTTCCTATCTCTTAAAAAAAAAAAAAAACACACACACACACGAAGAAAAAGAAAGGAAAAAAATCGTGTGTCTTTCTTATTGAGATATTTAACAAGAAATTAGAGCTAGGAAATAAATCTAGAGATGTGATGGAGAAGAAGAGCTATTAATTGTTTTGTAAATAGTAAGAGATCTTACCATTTTTTAACTATGAAATCACCTTTTGGTTAACCTTGTGTTTAGGGGACTATAATTTTCAATGCTACTAGTTCACAAATCACAAAGCTAAAGAAACAAATCTAGCCGTTCGATCCCATGAATCCCTAGAAAGTTTCCAAATTATTTGTAAGCATATCACAGTCAAAATATACATATACTTCAATGAATTTTTCTTTTTCTTTTCTTTCTTTTTTTTTTTTCTTTTTTTTTTCTTTTTTTTTTTTGTGGCAAACTTCAATTTGGCTCTATGTGTTTAACTTATTTATATTTTGTCATCGTGAAGTTCAACAAATTATATTTAACTTTTTATAATTTAGCTTATTTTTACTTTGTTATTCTGTTGTTTAAAAAATTATATTTAATTATTCTGTGGTTATAAAATTTTTTTCCTTACTATGCTATTTGAAAGTAAATTTTTTAGATCATAAAAATAAAAATAAAATTACAGAATAGCTAAGCATATGTGAGCTAAACCATGAGGGGGAAAGGGAAATTAAAGTTTATTTAGCTCCTCTTCTTCTTCTTCTTCTTATTATTATTATTATTATTATTATTATTATTATTAGTCCAACTATAGTGCTTGTAAAAGCACCAAGCACTTGGTGCTTGTAAGTTTTTTACTGTTAGATCTACTCCTCTCCTCGGATCATTTTCAACCATTAAATTATACTATTCAACCAATCACCCACTCAACCCTAGGGGGCCCATATCATCCTAACCGCATATCTCTTAATCCAATGGCTAAAAATCTACAAGCACCAATAACTTGGTATTTTTAAAAGTATAGGAGCTTAATTCTATATTATTATTATTTGGGCATAGTAAGGTTTGGCACCATGTGAAATTACTAGTCCTCCATATTTAATCCAGATACTAATCCAAAGAAGAATTTGAAAAAGATTTGTGGGCTTCAATATTTGGTGTTCTCTCCAAGGAGACAAACTTCACTTGAATTTAAGTACTTAATTAATTGTACCATGCAAGAATGGAATTCCAAGCCATTGCCAGCTAGCTTCTTTTATTGTTATTACTATTATTATTATTATTATTAGAATAAATGCTTTTGGTATCCCTACAATGCGGTATCCAACCTGATGAAGAGAGTTTGGACCGGAGACACAGCCTGTGTGCTGTGCGGGACTGTAGTGCAAACTGTGAACCACTTTTTCGCACAGTGCGTAATTTACCAAATTCCTCATTGTGACGGGTGTGGAGGGTATTTAGGATACGGACCTAAGAGACGACGTGACTTCCGTTTGAGATAGGTGGATGTGAAGAATAGGAGTACAGACTTCGCGTACCAGTCTTACAGAACTTGTAGCTTGCTGGTTGGTTATCTGAAAGACCGAAAACGATTGGATCTTTAGAAAGATCCAGCTAGACCCTGTTTTAGCAGCTCAAAAGTTTGCGCAGTTGCTCAAGTGTTGGAAACATCTCTTGCCAGCAAATCGGATTGTATGACCATGTTTTTTTTTTCCTTACCCTCGAGGCCCGCATTGCCTCACCTCTGTAGCCTAGTTCATCTCTTTAATGAATGAAGCGAGTAGCGTGCTACTTTTTCCTCAAAAAAAAAAAAAAAAAACTATTGATGTGTTGGCTAACACATGTTAGAGAATTAGGGTTTACGATGGTGCTTAGGGTTTAATAATAACTAGTGTAGTTGTCACGCGATGCAGCGGGCAGATTTTATCGAAGTAATTTTTTTTTTTTTATTATCATTAATCATCGATGATGATAGTTTGAAGTTATATATACTTTGAAAAAAAAATAGTGTGGCAGGGTCCCACTTACCTCAAAATAAGGAGAGGCTTTCACGTTAGCATTAAAAATTGAGGTTTCATATGTAAGTATAAAAAAAAATAGCTTTCATTGAAGGTGGATCCACCTATCCCAAAATAAAAAGAGGCTTCCACATTTGCATTAGAAATTGAGATTTCATATATAGATAGGTATAGATTAGTGTAGTTATCATGCGACGCAACGGACAGTTTTTATCGAAGTAATTTTTTTTTCTATTATCGTTGATCCATCGATGATAATAGTTTGAAGTTATACATATTTTGAAAAAAAAATGTGGCATTTGAAAGCTTTTTCTTCGAAATTTTATGAAAACTAGTGTTTTAATTTGCTTTTCAATTTTTTTAGAAAAATAGAAATGCTAGTTTTCTATAAAATCTGAAACAACATAGCTCTGTAAAAAGCTAGTTTTTTTTTTTTTTTTTTTTTTTAAAAAAATTTTAACCAAACAAGCGAAAAATTGAAAAAAGTGTCTTCCATAGAAAGTATTTGTTACAAATTTTTTTCTCACGCCTTACTAAAGAACCAAACAATCCTTCAAATAATTTTTTTATGGGTTTTTTTAAAAGAGAGAGAAAAAGTCAGTATGCCATACTCTTTATTTATTTTTTAAGAAATAAAGGTGACTGAAAATATAAAACAATTAGGGTTCGAATTTGAAAACTCAGTGGTACTAACAACGGTTGGCATCTTTTATTTTATTTTTTTTATATAAGTTAACTTTACACTTTTGTGGCTAAAATGCATATATAACTACATTTTGAACATATTGTATTTTATCATGTATTTTTCTACATAAAAAAAAACGCATGTAACCTTTCTATATTTTAAACTATAGTATTTTTTTACAAAAGGTGTACAATGCAATATATGATATATTCAAAAAAGCATATGCATTTTAGACTTTATAAAGTGAGTGTAGTTGGATTGAAAGTAAAAATGCGACTCTGCAAAGGCTGGTCCACTGCTGATGTGGCGGACCCTGCTCATGCAATAATTTCTCTACTAGTTTTCTGTTCTCCTACAAAGTTTTTAGTAATCCCAACATTCCCTTCACTCTGTTTTTTTTTTTTTTTTTTTTTTTTTTTAATGTCCAATCCTGATCTTTAGGCTCTGATTGAATGCATGAATATCTTATTCAACAAATCCGTATAATTTACTCAAAGTACTTGTAGTATTTAGTAGGTAAAAAATTTGATTAAATAATTAGAATGAAATATCGTACTCAGACTATAGATTATTTTTTGGAATAATATAAATTACATCACAGATGAATTATATTATCTTATCAAATCACAGACATGAAAACTTTTCAGAAGCAAAATTCAAACTCCTAACCTTCAATCACCCAAAAAAAAAATCTTTATATCGAGCAAGTTATAGCTGAATAACTTATTCTGACCTCCAAACATAATTTTATGAAGTTAAGTGCACAGCAATTAAGCCCCTACCAATGGTTACTAATTACCATTATTTAGCAACAAAGCAATATATAATGATCATCAACTCCGTATTTCTCGATAAATAGAACAAATTTGGGGTCTTCCATTAAAAAAATATATATATTAGAGTAAATTCTTATTTATCTTATTGTTTAGTACATTTTCACTTTGTAAAATATTATACTTAACTATCTTCTGATTTTATTTTTAATTTTACTGTAAGGATCTATCGTTAAGCATGATACTGCTTTTCGGTTTACAAAAAATTTTACTTTACTATTCTATTTGACAACACGTTAGGTTTTTTTGATGAAACAAAAATAAAACTGCAGGATAGTCGATTAAGTGTAACTTTTTGAAACACAAGATGGCAAAATAAAAATGCGCTAAGTCAGCTGCATATTAAATTAAATTTTAATTATTTTTTAGTCTCTCTCAGAAAAAAAAGAAAAGAAAAATACAATTTGAAGAATTTTTTTTTTTTTAAAAAAAACATGCACATAATAGCTCAGAACTCATTATGAAATATGAACTACTTAAAAAATGTAAACTAAAAAGTAAAAATGAAGGTTAAATAGTCAAATTTAATTTTTAGGTATTTGTTAGGCCTGATTATGTTTTTACATTAGTTTCAAGCTAGACTCGAGCTCGACTAGATTGGTTACATTAAATCATGCGGATAAGTAGATCACTCTAGCTGCTAGACCAAATAAATCTTGGATCGGCCTGTAACGACCCGACCCGTTAGCAACAATAACTCGCTGGGCTTAAATAATCGGTCGAAAATGCTTAAGCGTAGCTAATATTATTAGCGTGTAGGCCTCATATATTCTAATCAGAATCAGTTTTCCATCTGATGTGGGACTATTGGGGTGTTACAAACTCCCCCTGTTTAGACTTTGACGTTCTCGTCGGGTCCAAACCATATCACAGATGCAGACCAGAATTACTAAGTCATATGAGATTTTAGAGGTATCTCCTACGGGTTCAAGAGGTGGCTTCCACTAAATCTATTGGTGTAGCACTTTGTCCTGCATAGCACTTAGTTCTCACACTTTCGGCTGGTATTCGGTTATGATATCAATTGCAACGACCCGGCCCACCAGCAATAATAACTCGTTATGCCCAAACTACCGGCCCAACCCACTAGCAGCAATAACTGGGCTTAAGCATTTTGGGCCGGTGGTTTGGCCCCAACGAGTTATTGTTGCTGGCGGGTCGAGTCGTTGCAAGTGGTATCAAAACGGAATACCAGCCGAAAGTGAGAGTTAAGTGATATATCGGGTAAAGTGCTACAACAACAGATTTGGTGGGAGTCACCTCTAAAATCTCACATCACCTGATAATTCTGGTCTGCATTTGTGATCTGATTCGAACTCGACGAGTACGTCAAGATCTAAATAGGGGGAGTTTATAAGGCCCCAATAGTCCCACATCGAGTGAAAAACTGATTCTGATTAAAATGTATGAGGCATACATGCTAGTAATAATAACTGGATTTAAATATTTTGGATCGGTGGTTTAGACTCAACAAATTATTATTACTGGGGGGTCGGATCGTTACACAAACAGATCCTAAGTCGGCTGCTTGGCCAAACAAGCCCTAAGTCGGGCATAAATAAGCCACCTAAGACCAGACTAATCTCAAAATAATAAAGTAACTTTCTCGTAATCTATAAGATCACAGCTCATAAAGTTAGGGCTTGCTATGTGGGGACAAGATCCTTACATCTAGCATCAGCACACTAATTGCTAGCTATCACACTTTTATTTATTTTTTATCACATTTCTTAAACGTCCGTACGGCAGGTAGGTATAGTGAAAAATCTCATATATATGTATATAACAGTGGGCGACACTTTCATAGACACTTTTATGAAAGTGTTTGAAAAAGCGCCAACATACTCCGGAGCAGTCATGCTGGTTCGCGTTTGAAAAGCTAATATGGAAGAGAAAATAATAGTGACAGAATAATTTATAAAATTTATCCGAACTATTGAGCTAGGTTGGTATATTATCGGTAGCACGGAGATCTCCGTGCTTCCAAGTTGTTTTCAATGATGTCACTTCCAAATCGATGATCGGCTTCGTTAGACTTGATCTACGCTATTAAAAGTATTTGAAAACTAAATTTCATAACTTTTTGACATCATTTGGCTAGTGATCAAAAGGTCTCAAAATTAATAATTTTAATGGTAGATGTGATGCGTTTGTGAATTTAACGGTGTCAGACAATCCAAATCTGATGAAATTTTTATAGAAAATTCTTTTCACTATTTAGAGTAAAATTAGTAACTCTGATCTTAAATTCAAATCTTTTATCATTATTTTTTATGAAATTTTTATTTTCAACCGTTAATTTTTAGACTACTCGTTTGATAGGTAAATGATGCCAAAAAATTATGAAATTAAGTTTTCAAATACTTTCAATAGTGTAGATCAAGTCTAACGGAGCCGATCGTCGATTTGGAAGCCGCATCATTGAAAACAACTTGGTAGCACGGAGGCTTCCGTACTATCGACAGTATACCAGCCTATATAGACTCCTGAACTATTAATTAATCATTTTGAGTTAGTTGTAACGTCTTTTAAAATTTTAACCTTACTATTTGATCTTCTAATTTGTTTTACTTGAGTCGGTTGAGGATGTGCGTTTTGACTTCAAAACATAAACTTATTACTTAATTAAATAATTTATAGTGACGAGAATTGTATGAAATATGAAAATTGAATTTGTAAAGATAAACGGCGCATTTATATTTCGAAGTTAAAGTGCTGTTCACTGACTCGAATCAAACAAATTGAAAGATTAGATAATAAAATTAAAGTTTAAAAGAACGAATACATTTATTTTTCAAATGACGGGAGAGAAATTACGTATAAAAAAATATAAAATTCGAAGACTTTAGTAAAAATAGCTGAATTTAAGTATTTTCAGTCAGTAGTTTGGGCATTACAGGTTTTTAGAGTTAATGAACTGAATCATCATATTTGGTATCATGGTTGATTTGTCGGCTGACGGTATGAGATTAGCTTCATAACTTCTAATGAGATTAGGCTAGAAAATTAGATCTTGTAACGACATTAGAGTGTGAACAAGCATTTTGGGCCGATGATTTAGGCTTGCCAAGCGTGCTTGGTTTGCTACATAATTGCGCCATTGATCCCTAAGCTTTATTAATTTTTTGCTTTGGCTCCTTAACATTTTTTTCTTTTTTTTTTTGTTGTGAGATCCCTAACCTTTATATTTTATTTCAATTAGGTCCCAACCATCAAAATTTCTCTTAATTGATGAAATATTGCACATCAACTCCAAAGCTCGGCTTACTCATATAAATAACAGGTATGGTTCGATAACTTTTGGTCAATTTTATTGTCGACCTTTTAAATTTCAGAACAAGCTTAATAGCACGACCAGTTTGACGCCAAAAGTGCCAAGTATTTTAAAAAATATTGTATATGCTACTTGCGAGGTCAAGATAGTTGTAGATGCGAAGGACAATTTTGAGGGTGGTGAAATCGGGCTTGATGAAATGTGCTCGTGTATTAGAGAAGAGGTTAGGGACCAAAGAGAAAAAATAAATAAAGAATGAGCCAGTTGTGCAATTAGTTCTAAAGGTTAAGAATTCAATTTGTGAAAAATAAAAGATTAGGAGCCAAAATGAAAAATTAGGTAAAAGTTGGAGACCAATGGTGCAATTAATTTTTTTTTTTAATAAATGAAAAGGTAATGACACAGGTGAATAACACAGATTGAATTTTTTGCATAATAATAATAAGAAAACACTATTGTAGGTGTTCCAATATAGATTTTTTATTAATTCTATGCAACAAAATATTTCACTAAACCGCACTATACCTTACCGCTGAAACAAATATTCCCAAAGTAATGCTAGTTTTATTTATTAAAATTTTCTAAATAGCTTTATACTAGTAATTTTGAAATTTTCTAAATAGCTTTATACTATAATTTTGCTTTTATTTGCCAAACGCTTTATCGTTGTCTCAAAAAGTAGAGAAACAATTTTCAACATTCTACAAAGTTAGCAATTTTTTATACATGAAACTATATAATGGTCCCAATGGTTTAAAAATAAAAAAAATGTAAATGTTAGTTACCAAATTATATGGGTTTCAAAAGAGGTGGTCACTGGGTAAAACAATGAAAAGTAGTTGTGTAAAAAAAAAAGGCGAAAACTTCAAATACCACTCTTGTGATATCGTATTTTTTCACTTTAATACTCTTTGGTTTAAAGTGTATCAATTTAGTACTCTGTGGTTTCTTACTTTCTTACTCTAGTATCCTGTGGTTTAAAGTGCATCAATCTAGTACGCTGTGGTTTTATTTTTTTCTTTTTGTCGGCTCCTCTGTTAATATTTTGTTAAATTATATACAAAAAATTTTAGATATCCTATCTAGGTTTANCTCCTCTGTTAATATTTTGTTAAATTATATACAAAAAATTTTAGATATCCTATCTAGGTTTATTGAATATTTACTTTAGTATTCTTTAGTTTTAACTTTGTCACTGATTTTTTTTTCTTCCGTTAATATTTCGTTAAATTATATACAAAAAACTTCAGATACCCTACCTAGGTTTATCCAATATTAACTTTAGTATCCTTTAATTTTAACTTTGTCACTAATTTAACAAAAGAAATTAGTGAAATGAATAATAAAAAGAGAAAAATGAAACCAAAGGGTACTAATTTGATACACTTTAAACCACAAAGTCTAAAGTGAGAAAGTGCGAAACCACATAGGCTAACTTGATACACTTTAAACCACATGGTACTAAAATGAGAAAGTATAAAACTATAAGGGGGTATTTGAAGTTTACCCCGCAAAAAATATATTACCAACTTCTCCAATTACTTCTAAAACAACAAAATTTTTTTAATTGAAGATGGTTTTGTAGAAAGAAAATGAGTACCAGTCATGGGAGGTATTTGAGAAGTTGAGAACTTTTTTGTGTAGACTTGGTTCACCATATCAGCCATGAACCATCTAAGGTGATTTTTATCTGGACACGAACTTAATTAAATAGGAGGAAACTAAATAAAGGTATGCGTTTCACACAATTCGAACTTAGAACATTTTATTTTGCTATTATGTTAAAAGTTGTGAAACAAACTCTTTGTCGTAAAACTTATCAGACGATAGAAATAAATGACTGCGAGAGAGAAAGAAGATAATCCTATTATAAAAATTTGAAAAAAAAAAATGAAGGTGTGTTTGATTTAACTTCAAACTTAACAATTTATTCAACCACATATTTCAATTTTTAATTCAAACTTAACAATCTTCTAAGCACCATGTGTTTGTTTCACCAAAAATAAGAAAAGTAAAATGATTTTCTACTGTAAATACTTATTTTTGATATTTAGTTTACTGTAACTTCACCTTGAGTCGAAACTCAAACTATCCAAACCGCTTTTATTTGCCAAACGCTTCATCGTTGTCTCAAAAGGTAGAGAAACTATTTTCAACATTATACAAAGTTAGCAATTTTTAATACATGAAACTATAATGGTCCCAATGGTTTAAAAATAAAAAAAATGTAAATGTTAGTTACCAAATTATATGGTTTCAAAAGAGGTGGTCACTGGGTAAAACAATGAAAAGTAGTTGTGTGAAAAAAAAAGCAAAAACTTCAAATACCACTTTTGTGATTTCGTATTTTTTCACTTTAGTACTCTATAGTTTAAAGTGTATTAATTTAGTACTCTGTGGTTTCGTACTTTCTTACTCTAGTACCTGTGGTTTAAAGTGCATCAATTTAGTACGCTGTGGTTTTATTTTTTTCTTTTTGTCGGCTCCTCTGTTAATATTTTGTTAAATTATATACAAAAAATTTTAGATATCCTATCTAGGTTTATTGAATATTTACTTTACTATCCTTTAGTTTTAACTTTGTCACTGATTTTTTTTCCTCCATTAATATTTCGTTAAATTATATACAAAAAACTTCAGATACCCTACCTAGCTTTGTCCAATATTAACTTTAGTATACTTTAATTTTAACTTTGTCACTAATTTAACAAAAGAAATTAGTGAAATGAATAATAAAAAGAGAAAAATGAAACCAAATGGTACTAATTTGATACACTTTAAACCACAAAGTTTTAAAGTGAGAAAGTGCGAAACCACAGAGGCTAACTTGATACACTTTAAACCACATGATACTAAAGTGAGAAAGTATGAAACCATAAAGTGAGAATGTGACCACTGGCTCTAATACTACTTGTCGGATCATTGGTGCTAACCATTAATTATAAAAACTCGAGCGGTTAGAAATACGCAACTAATTCATTTAAAGCATACAGATACATCGTCCACGGGTCATGATTGTGACTCGGCTCAACCAACCTCATGCCACTTCGAACATGACTCGGCCCATCCAGCCTCACTCCATTTCGAATATGACTCGACCCAACATGACCTCTGGTCACAGAGCAGGATGCTTATCCATTTAAGCCAACAGCTTCTAGAAAAGTATTCTTGAATTTTTTTTTTTTTTCACATGTTATGCAAAAGTAGTTATTACGTTTTTCAAATTTATTATTCAGAGGAGCAAAAGTTAGGGAAAAAAAAACATTTATTATAAAATATATTTTTCTAGATATAATTTTTTATGTTTTTTCGAAAACCAAACACCTCCTTAATGTTGAATTAACCTAAAGAAGTAATAGTCTCACACCGGGTAATTTCTTAACCCTTCCTCCTCTTACTAATACTACAGAATGTTCTTGTAAATTATGGCCAATACCAGGTATATAAGCAGTGATTTCAAATCCAGAGGTTAATCGTACTCTGGCAACTTTACGTAAGGCAGAGTTTGGGTCCATTATTCAGATTCATGCACAGAAATTTTTAAGGATGAGACAATACCCTCAAAAGTATATTACCATGAATTAAAGAAAAAAAAGAGGTAAACTATAATTTACCCTCACATGGTTTTCCATATTTTTACTTTCAAAAGATTATATTTAACCACTAAGCTAGCGTTTGGTTCGGAAATAAAAGGGGATTAGAGGCTTAACCCCCTTTTTATCCCCAAATGCTATTTTTGAGGGTGGGGTTTGTTAACCCCTTAACCCCACCCTTAATGGGTTATCCCACCCCCCCTAGAATTGGGGTGGGATTAAGTTAATCCCACCCCAATTTAATTTTTAAATACAAATTTATAATTATAATTTTAATTTATAAATTTTAAAAATTTATAATTTGTAATCTTAAAATTAAAATTAATATTTTTTAAATTTAAAATTTAAAATTTAAAATTTATTTTTAATTGTTTAAATTTTAAATTTAACATTTTATATTTGAAATTTTAAAAATGTATAATTTGCAATCTTAAAAATAATATTTATTGTTTAAAATTTAAAAATTTAAAATTTAAATTATTATTTTTAATTATTTAAATTTAAAATTTAATATTTTTTAATTAAAATTTTAAATTTTTAAATTCGAGATTTAAAAATAAATTTTAATTTTGAATTATGTAATTTTGAAAGTTATCTATTTAAATTTGAAATTTGAAATATAAAATAAAAAAATTAAATTCAAATACAAAAATTAGGGCAAAATCAATATTTTCTATTTATAACAACCCACTATCCTTCTTATTCCATCTACTCCAACCAAACGCTATTTTTCTTATACCTGGACTAAACCCAATTCTCAACCAAACACAAAATTACTCTAATCTCATCTTAATCCTGAACTTAACCCTATTCCTGAAATAATTAGCTTTTACTTAACCTCGAACCAAATGGTAGCTAAGTGTTTAGTGTGTTTTTACTTTACCATCACGCTATTCAAAAGATTACACTTGGCTATCCGATTTTATATCTGTCGGACTATAAGGAGCTATTCTTAAACAAAATACTAGCCTATGATTTTCAAAAACTTTTTCTTTGTTAACCTATTTGACGGCATATTTTTTTCAGTAAAATAAAAATGAAATCATTAAGCGCAATTTTTTGAATTAGAGCGTGACAACGTTAAAAATAAAAATAAAAAAAAAAGCGAACAAAACCACAGGGGGCAAATTGAAGTTTATCCATGGTGCATGAACACATCTGGTGCAGGCAAAAACAAAATTTAATCTGGTCTAAACCCTGATATTTCTTCTGGGTTAGGTCGATCCGGCCACACTTCCGTTCTAAAAAAGTTCAAAACTCTCTAAAATTTTGTCAGATAGTGTGCTAAGAATTTTTCTCGGATAAAGATAGTTGATCATGTTAAGATAGGTGTGGTTTTGCACTTTCTCACTTTAGTACTCTGTCGGTTAAAGTGTATCAAGTTAGTACCCTATGGTTTTGCACTTTCTTACTTTAGTATCCTGTGGTTTAATATTTCATTAAATTATATACAAAAAAACTTCAGATATCCTACCTAGATTTATCGAATATTCATTTTAATACTCTTTAGTTTTAACTTTATTACTGATTTAACAAAAAAATATCCCGAAATAAATAAAAAAAAGAGAAAAATAAAAACACATGGTACTAACTTGATATAAAGATGAAACAATAAAGTACTAACTTGATACACTTTAAACCACATGGTACTAAAGTGAGAACGTACGAAATCACATGATACTAACTTGATATATTTTAAACCATAGGATACTAATGTGAGAAAGTGCGAAATCACAAAAAAAATATTTAAATTTTTTATTTTTTAAATTACGATCATAAAAAGTAAAAAGTTTTGCCGAACGAGTCCACGATCAAGTTGGAAGAGTCCATTTTCAATTAACCTTCTTTATTACAGTACAATACTAAGCCGCATTTCTCTCGTTCGATTCATTCTCAGCAACTATTATAATATATATATATATAATAATAATAATATAATAATAACACACCATTTCCTTCTCCATCGTATTCCTAAAAGTTCAAAAAAAAAGGAAAAGAAAAAGAAAAACTAGAACCCCACGCGGAGCTTCTTCTCCGAGGACAAAACCCTAGCGGAGCGGCCCTACCCTCTCCGCCATGGCCGCCGCCGCCGCCTCCTCAGGCGCCGGCGACGGCGGCGCCGAGGAGGGAGGCGGGGAGCGCGTGAAGCTGCTCTGCTGCCTCGGGGGGCGCATCCTGCCCCGGCCCAGCGACGGCGCGCTCCGGTGCGTCGGCGGCGACACCCGCATCGTCTCCGTCCTCCGCTCCGCGCCGCTCCCCGTCGTCCTCGCCAAGATCGCCGACGCCTACGCCCCGCTCCCCGCCCCGCTCGCCATGCGGTACCAGCTCCCCGACGAGGACCTCGACGCCCTCATCTCCGTCTCCACCCCGGAGGATCTCGAGAACATGATGGAGGAGTACGACAAGCTCGCCGCCGCCGCATCCGGTCCCTCCCCCAAGCTCCGCGTCTTCCTCTTCCCCCTCCTCTACGACCCCGATCCCGATCCCGATCCCGACCCCGATCCCGATCCCGATCCCCACGGCGCCGAGCAGCGCTACCTCGACGCCGTCAACGGCATCCGGAGGCGCGAGAGCGCCGCGAGCCTCTCGTCGTCGATCCCCAACTCCGACGGCCCCCCGGCGCCCTCCACGATCGACGGCCCCGCCGGCGGCGACGCCGGTGCGTCCCCCTCCATCCTCTCCCCCGCCTCGAACGACACCTCGCAATCGATCTTCGGAGCGCCAGCGCCGCCGCCCTCCTCCTCTCTACCCGACATCTCCGCGATGATCGGCTGCGGCGGCGGCGGCGGCGGCGGCTACGCCCACATTGCGAACCCTAGTAGCTCCGAATTGCACCATTCCCATATTGTGAGCTTCCAATCTGTGGGAATTGCCAATGTGCCTGGTGCGTCCCTGCCAATCCCCACAAACCCCCAGATTCCGCCCGCCGGAACCAGAGTGAATCCCCTCTCCGAGGAAAACCCTAGCGAGGCGGCGGCGGCGGCGGCGGCGAAAGTGGTCGCTCAGCCTCCTGCGGAGACGAAGTACAGGCAGCCTCTCTCCCAGCTCCCGCCTTTGCCCCCTTCCTTGTTGAATCCCCTATATGTCTGCGGTGTGAGATTCGAGGATTGCAACCTGTGCCTCAAGGCTTTGCCGCACGCGCATTCCGACACCCTGATCAATGATTACGCCGACCGGCGCACTGGCCCCGCGAGTGTTGCTCCGGAGCCGAGCCCGGTGTTCCACAGCCTCCGCCCTGAGGACGTGGCGAGGATGATGGCCCCTGAGAGACTAGTTACGCCCGCCGGAGCCGCCTTAGATAGTAATAGTAAAATGGAGCCGCATGGCGGAAAAGCGGGAGTATTTTTTCCGCAAGGCGGATTCTTTGCTCAAAATGCGGAAAATCCTCCGCCTGGTCCTACGGGTTTGCCCGCCAACTCACAAGGTACGAATGCAGCTTTCGTCGATCCTATTGATACTCCGCAGCAGGTGCTACTGAATTTTGCACCACCTCACGTTCCGGTTAAGCAGCCTATGGCTGAGAAAAATATGTTTCTTGCAGATGGTAATCCAAGTGGAAATGGAAATGAACCGCAGAAGCCCAGTGTATTGCCTAATATTGATATTGGTGTCCCAAATGATCTAGGAACCGAGCAATCACAGCCGAGAGTAGAGAATAGTTATGCGGCGAGACTTGATGTTAGGGGGAATGAGATGCATCACAGTAATCCCTTCTTTAATGTCGTTCCCGAGCAGAAACCGGATATGCTGATTGAGCCATTGATTTCGCTCTCTCCGGTCACTACCCACTTGCAAAATCTGCAACCTGTCAATGCAAGCCACTTGCCGCACATCATAGGTAACAACGGACTTTACCATTATTACTACGAAACAGGAGCAGGAGCTGCTGGAATCCCCATGTCCAATTATGGTATTGGCATGGCCTATGCTAGTAATAACATGAACACTATAAGGGAGTGGAAAGATGTGGCTCCTCAAATCCACCATGAGCAAGTTCTAAGTGAGATAGCTGCCCCTCTTGGCGGTAATGCTCAATCATCTTCGGCAACCGCTACTGCTGACAGTGGGAATGTGGAACAACCTAAGGAGTCTTTATTGCCTGACTCGCTTTTCCCCAGTGAGGATCCTTGGAAAGTATTAGAAAACACTCATGCACTGCCACCTAAACCTAGGAAGGTGGCCGTCAAAGAGTCTGCAGGAACAAAGGATGCAACTGTGCCATCAAATGAAGGTGATTTTCACAATATAAATAATGTTTTGAGCAAGGAACCATTTACGGAGCCCATTCGACACATCAGAGGTTAATTTTTTGTTTATTTCAAGTTGTATCCGTTTATTACCTATTTTTGCATTATGATTTGGATCGTGGTAAGTGCTTTCTTAAAAATTCCTGGCCTTGACTGTTTAAAATCTCAGGAGAAGAGCAAGTTAAGCAAGATATGCAGGCCATTGAACAAGGTTTAATGGCATCTGTTCTGCAGTTATCTGAACCTCCACAGCCTGTTTCTGCTGCCCGCGAAGCAAAGGACTCTGTTGCTTTCTGCTATGAAGGAAGTGGAGCTACCAAAAATAATTTAGAAAGAGAGAACAAGGGTGCTGAGGTGAGAAGAATATCCCTTAGATATCTTATGTTCCTGGTATAATTTGATACTGAACGATCCTTACTTCAGGTCATAAATAGCTTACTGCCAGAGAAGATTAAAATTGCTATTCCAATAACAGAGGACATTGGACGTCTTCAGGTTAGGATTTGGAGTTCCTTTTAGTTAAAAACCTTCTTATACATTTGTTAGTTGCTGTCCTTTTACTTTTGATTATTTTTTCAGATAATAAAGAACAGTGACATCGAACAGTTGCAAGAACTGGGTTCTGGAACTTTTGGTACTGTGTTCCATGGAAAATGGAGGGGTTCTGATGTTGCTATAAAGAGAGTTAATAACAGGTGCTTTGCTGGGAAGCCATCAGAGCAGGAACGAATGGTACATGCTCATATGCTGGGAGGATTCCTTTCGTTAGTTATTATGATTTTAGACCCTGACGCCAACACTTTGTGTTTTTTCTCAGATATCTGATTTTTGGAATGAAGCCAGCAAACTTGCCGATTTGCACCACCCAAATGTTGTGGCATTCTATGGTGTTGTGCTGGATGGACCTGGGGGAGACATTGCTACGGTAACAGAATACATGGTTAATGGTTCTCTTCGGCATGCTTTACAGAAGACTGACAAGTATTTCTTCAACTCTGCGCCCTTTGTGGAATCTGTTCTGTATTCTTATAACAGTAGTCAAGTATTATTCTTTTATAAATCTAAGACGATTACTGCAATGAAGTATTTAACTCTTTGCATTTTTGCAACAGGACACTTGATCGACGTAAACGCTTAATTATTGCTATGGATGCCGCCTTTGGAATGGAATACTTGCATAGCAAAAACATTGTACACTTCGACTTGAAAAGTGATAATTTGCTCGTGAATTTAAGGGACCCTCAGCGTCCAATATGCAAGGTACAAGTTTGTTGTTATGCTGCTAGCCTGCAATGTAATATTTGTTGCTATTAGATCATCTGAATTGAAGTTCACTGGAATAGGACAAATTAGATCGTCTGAAATATGGAGAAACTAAATAAACTATGTTTTAAATGCTTCTCGTGCATCATTTGAGAGCTTGATTGGCGACCCCAAGAGTCTGACAGTTTGACACCTCGCAGGACATTGTAATCATGGAGGAATTCTACACTATCACACTTGCACCACATCATCAATAACAAGCCAATCACCTTTCTTCTTTTCAAACAAAAGTACAATAAAAATACTTTTTTATAATCATGATGGGACATGTATCTTTAAAAGAAATTTTTTGATTGGTTTGTTATGCCACGTCACCAATATACCCGTTGCTTTCTAGAATTTTTCTGTAATCATGGGGGTAGCATGAAGTATCAGTAGTAAGTAACACATACAACTTAACTAATGAAATTTAAAGAGTTGTGTGAACTAGGAAAAATTATTGAAGGAATTGCATCTATTAGTAGTCTGTTTCATAAGTTGCCAGAAATCAGCAAAAAAGTAATGGTGAGTTGGTGGCAATAAATTAGAAAGCCAATTGTATTTTTAGTGTGGTATGATTTTCATATTGACTTCTGTTCAAACATGGAAACTAGAATTCTCATTGGGTGTCCATATACACCATGAGATCCCCTAACTAGTAAGGTATGATTATTTTATGGGCTTCTGCGCAAACAATGAAACTCTAATTGTCATTGGGTGGCCATATGTGCAATGAGATTCACTAGCTGAAGCTACTTTAGGTTGGGGAATCGCTATAGTTAGAGTACGAGGATGAGGCATTTGACCCTGTTTTCTCTTTTTTGTCGTTTCCCAACAGAGGCTGGTGTTAGGTTCGGGGCAGCCATAGATAGGTGGAGGGAGGATGGCTGGGGAAGAAAGGGGCAAAATGGGTATTTCAGAGATATATTGTGCTATTTATGACAATTTAGAAGGGCTCTTTATATCATCAGTTAGTTTGTAGGACAATAATTATTAGGTCCCACCCCAGATCCCTTCACCCCATCCTTTGTTCACATGATTGTTATGAGATAATCAACTGTAGATCTGCCCCTTGTTCATTCAGTTTTATTTACAATGATGCCTTCTTTCATGCATAAAATGGTTCATTACATGTTTCCAATATACAGTTGATGGTGGTCAGTTTGTGGATATCAGAATAAGTTGTATGATGCTAATTTCAGTCGCTTTAGTGTCGATTGCTTTTATAGCACTTCAATTTGTAAAAACTGGTGAGTAGTTGCCTGAATGTATATAATTGATAAAGATGCTGATATCTGAAATCTTGAAAGAACAATATATCATAGCAGGGATTATCTTGAAAAAATGACAAGCCATTTATGTTCTTTCACGCATATGTACTCTAAGAAATGGTAGCTATAATCAACTATTAAGGTTTTTAAGGTGCCGAGATCATGCTGGTCATGGACCTTGATGATACCTTACAGTGCTGTGTTGTGCCCCATGCTAGCATCTGCCAAATGGTACGGACACACTGGTTCGCATACTATATTTCTTACCTGTTATGAGGATCTAGGAGCCAACAGGTTATGATATCGAAGTCCTAATTTTTTTTAAAGATATGCGATTAAAACTTTTTCAGGATGTCTCTTTTCATAATCATTTTTCTGCATTATACTCTTCCGAATAACTAGCCATCAGCATTTAATTCGTGGCATTACTGCAAAATTACAACCTATCAAGCAGCTTTACTCTTTTGTTTACTCAAAGAGCATGTGGTAATTGGTTGACGAGGAGTACGAAGGCAAGTGTACCACCGTATAGTGTACATGGCCTCTTAAGTCATTTCTCTTGGAATAATCATATTATAGGTGGAATAGATTATTCTTAAAAATCATGATTAAGAGGCCTTGTATTGGAATAACATCCAAGTCCTAGTTTCCAATCATAAACAAATTTCCCTACATCACACAAGTTATCTCTGGATAACTTGTTCCGTCATCTGAACAGGCCGATTCGTGAATGTATTGCTCTGCACATCTCCCTTGTTTACTCAAGGGACAGGTAGATTGTTGATCAGAGCATGAAAACATTTTATAGCCCCATATTGTATACCTTCTCTCGATCATTATTCTTGCAAAATGATAGATCACCTTGTCAGTGGAATGCAGTATCCAGAAAAATCGTGGTTATATTAGGATCTTTGGATGAACAAAAATCAAGCTCCTAATTTGAAATCACACAAAATTAGTCTCCTCGATGCACAAGTTACTACAGAATTACTAGTTTGGACATCGAAACAGGCCCTTAACTTCGATAATCAAATTTGCTTCATTAACCTTGCAGGTTGGCGATCTCGGTCTTTCAAGAGTGAAATGCCAAACACTCATCTCAGGCGGTGTTCGAGGAACTCTACCTTGGATGGCTCCGGAGCTGCTTAATGGCAGCAGCAATCTTGTATCCGAGAAGGTCAGCTAATTGTCATCTCAATTCACCTCATCTGTTGCTTTTCTTCTCCCTTTTTTGTATTATGATATCTCACACCCGCATGTTCTCGATATATTCATATTGTTATTCATCTCTCAAAACTTTCCCCAGGTCGATGTGTTCTCATTTGGTATTGTGCTGTGGGAGCTCCTAACCGGAGAAGAGCCATACGCCGACTTACATTATGGGGTTATTATAGGTAAGAATCCATTGTTGTATGTTGATATGATGCCTAAAAATTTATTCCTTAGACTTGTAAAACACTCTTACCGCTTCCAAATGTAGTTCCTTCGCGAACTATTATATAATGTAACAAAAATTGAAGCAAACTTTTTTTCATCTACCAGCATAGAGATGATCACTTTTTCTATATTCTTATTATGCTTCTTTTCTAAAGGTGGGATTGTGAGCAACAAACTGCGTCCGCAAGTGCCTGAATATTGTGACCCGGAGTGGAGATCGTTAATGGAGCAATGCTGGTCCACCGAGCCGTCAGAGAGGCCGAGCTTCACAGAGATTGCTAGCAGGTTGCGTTCCATGGCAGCTTCTCCTCAAAAAGGACAATCGTAAATCCAGCTTAGCCTTCTCACAGAGAGCCTCTCGTTACCAAAGGAATCGTGTTCATAGTTTTTTTTTTTGTTAATATTACTGTCAATTGTTTCATATCTTTCGACTGTGGTTCGCTACCCATGAACTGAAGTATTATCGCTGAGGGTGTGTTTCGTTTCATTCATTTGTTTAAACTGTCTGTGAAGGCCTAATAAAGTAGTCGTGTAGTTTTCAGTATCGAAGTGTCTAGTTTGGTTTGATCTGGAGTCTGTTGAGTTTTCCTGGTGTATTTGAAGATACTTTCAGTTTTGACATCGATGAATCTTGTGTAAATCCAACTTTTTTGTTATCGCAAGCTTTTGGAACTCTTGAGGCCAGCTTTTTTTTTTTCTGTTTTTAAATGCTTATAATTGTTCGGAAATATATACTGCTGTTATTGTTATCATTATATGTGCAGGAGTGAGCATAGCTGCTTCAGTCTGGCAAGCCTAATTGCAATTAGTTTTTTGAGGCTTGCCAGTGGTCAGCATTTCTTGACTGCTGAAAGGGGCAGATGTTGAGAAGGTGGTGCATTTACCTGTTCAGATGTTCCACTATCAAGCCATTAGGAAACATGGCAAGTCCTATTACTGCATAAACTGCAGGGTAGTGAAGTGCAAATCACGGGATGGTAGGTGCAATGTTTTACCACAGTACGGTTTACAAAATACAGTACTTTGATATCGTTTTCAACATGGGTCTTTACGAAAAAACTGCAAAGGTTTCGTTTGATATTGAGAGATGTAAAGATATACTTCTCTATTTTTTAGTGGACCGTAAAATTATATTATAACTAACTCATTATAATATATAGAACGTAAATATTCTTTCTACAATCTCAAACGGAGTCTAAGATTTTAGTGTTTATGATTCATATGTGAATCATGTTAATAGCCGGAGTTAATTATTGCAAAGCTCCATGCTTTTCCAGGGGATTACATGCACACAGGGTTGAGCATTTCAGTCCAAGTAGCTAAATAGTTATTGCATGAAGTTGCTAATAAAATGGGCTAGTGCATTTTGCATAATGTTCTGCGTTTCACAGGAACCCTGTGAGCCAGAGTAAGCAAGATCATCTTATCAACAACATATATATATATAGAGAGAGAGAGAGAGAGAGAGTTGAGCTAGAATACTATTGATAGGAAACGAGCTCCATTGCCATCCATTTATTTTTTATGATGGAGCATCCAAATCGACGATCGACACCGTTGAACATGATCTATACCACTTGAAGTGTTTAGAAATCAAATTTCATACATTTTCGATATTGTTCTCTTATCCATCGAGTGGACACAAAAATGAACAGTTGAAAATGAACATTCTTTAAAAACTGATGATAGGAGTCTTGTAATCAAGATCAAGAGTATAGATCTTGTTTTAAATAGTTTAAAGAATTTTCTAACAAAAATTCAATTGATTTGAATACCTTTACGCCATTAAACGAGAAAACGTATCATATCGACCATTAAAATTATAAATTTTGAAACCTTTTGATCATTAGGCAAATGATGTCGAAAAGATTTGAAATTTGATTTCTAAATACTTCGAGTGGTATAGATCATGTTCAACGGTGCCAACTATCGATTTGGAGGCTCTATCATAAAAAATAAATGGATGGCAACAAAGCCCGTTTGCTATGGATAGTATTCTAGCTCAACTCTCTCTCTCTCTCTCTCTCTCTCTCTCTCTCTCTCTCTCTCTATATATATATATATATATATATATATATATAGAGTTGAGCTAGAATACTATCGGTAGCAAATGGGCTCCGTTGCCACCCATTTATTTTCGATGATGGGGCCTCCAAATCGACGATCAACACCGTTAAATATAATCTATACTACGTGAAGTATCTAGAAATCAAATTTCATACTTTTCCGATATTGTTCTTTTGTCCATCAAGTGGGCGCAAAAATGAACGGCTGAAAACGAATATCCTCTAAAAAGTGATGATAGAAATTTTATAATCATGATCGAGAGTATAGATCTTGTTCTAAATAGTTTAAAGAATTTTTTAACCAAAATTTAATTGATTTGGATAGCTTTACACTGTTAAACGTAAAAACACTTCATTTCTACCACTAAAATTATAAAATTTGAAATCTTTTGATCATTAGGTCAATGATATCAAAAAGATTTGAAATTTAGTTTCTAGATACTTCAAGTGGTATAGATCATATTCAACGNAATATTCATTTTCAGCCGTTCATTTTTGTGTCCACTTAATGGATAAGAGAGCAATATCGAAAATGTATAAAATTTAATTTCTAAATACTTCAAATGGTATAGATCATATTCAACGATACCGATTATCAATTTGGAGGCTCCATCATCGAAAACAAATGGGTGGCAAAAGTGCCGGTTTGCTATCGATATTATTCTAGCTCAACTCTCTCTCTCTCTCTCTATATATATATTATATATATATATATAGAGAGAGAGAGAGAGAGAGAGAGAGAGAGAGAGAGAGAGCAGCCAAGAATGGACACCATCTAGATTCCATACAAAACTTTTTTAAGGGCCAAAGAAACCTACTGTAGACACAATTCCTCGTTATACTAACCAAGGAATGCAAGAGTGCTTTTCTCCGATCCATACAAATACATAAATTGATAGTTCCTTCAATCCACATGGCGGTATTTCCCGCCTCCACGTCATATAAGCTCTCTTCCCCTTCTTCTTCTCTCTATCTATTTGTCTGCATTTATGTGTCTCTCCTCTCTGGATTTCTTTGCCCCTGCTCCCTATCTACCCCTACTCTCACTCTGATGACTGCCATATCCTCTCTCTCTCTCTCTCTCTCTCTCTCTCTCTCTCTCTCTATTCTCCTTCTTGTAAGCCTCTTTCGAGGCCTCTCTCCTCTCCCTGCCTCTTTCCCCTGATGACTGCTCTATTCGCTATATCTCTCTCTCTCTCTTTATGCTGCCCCTACTTTCTCCCTACCTTTCCTCCCTGTACGCCTCTTTCGAGACCTCTCTCCTCTCCCTGCTCTCTCCCCTGATGACTGCCCTATTCCCTCTCTCTCTCTCTCTCTTTCTCTCTCTCTCTCTCTCTTTATGCTGCCCCTACTTTCTCCCTACCTTTCCTCCCTGTATGTCTCTTTCGAGGCCTCTCTCCTCTTACGTGTCTCTCTGCCCTCTCGATCCCTGCCTCTCTCGCCCTGATGACTGTCCTATTCCCCTACCTACCAAGGTAAGCTAGAACGGGCGCTTGCTCTTTGGATCGCCCGATTGATTCGACCGACCTATCCGGGCGCTCCTCCCCAATCCCGTACTTCGATGCCTCTCTGGATTGCTCCGCCGCTCCATTTGACTGTGTATAGGATGAGCCCGTCCATTGGGCGGTGGCCATCGTGATGAGCAACCTACCTTACTATTTCTTGGGTTTCGAAAGTTTCTTCCCCTTTTTTAACCTATGTTATTCTTATTTTATAGGGATTTTAGNCTCTCCCTCTCTCTCTCTATCTTTATGCTGCCCCTACTTTCTCCCTACATTTCCTCCCTGTATGCCTCTTTTCGAGGCCTCTCTCCTCTTACGTGTCTCTCTGCCCTCTCCCTGCCTCTTTCGCCCTGATGACTGTCCTATTCCCCTACCTACCAAGGTAAGCTAGATCGGGTGCTTGCTCTCTGGATCGCCCGATTGATTCGACCGACCTATCCGGGCGCTCCTCCCCAATCCCCTATTTCGATGCCTTTCTGGATTGCTCCGCCGCTCTATTTGACTGCGTATGGGATGAGCCCGTCCATTGGGCGGCGGCCATCGTGATGAGCAACCTACCTTACTATTTCTTGGGTTTCGAAAGTTTCTTCCCCTTTTTTAACCTATGTTATTCTTATTTTATAGGGATTTTAGATTTTGTATGGGTTTTATATAGGAATTTTAGATTTTGTAAGAATTTTATATGCATTTTTTCCTTTTTTTTTTTTAATCTCTATTACAGATCTTTGAGAGTTCCAACTTATGGTATAGCTAAGGCTTTGAATTGAGTTCACATGGTTTCTATTATATAGTCTGTATTTGGGCTTTGGGTTCATAAGGCTCAAACTATTTTGTGGCTAATTCATAATGCTAAAAATAAAAATGAGGCGAAGATTAGGCCCGCACAAATCGATTCTTATAATTTATGGTTGTATTCAAACTTTGCCAGCAATAATAACTCGTTGGGCCCAAACTACCGGCCCAAAATATTTAAGTCCAGTTATTATGTCTAACCCATAAGTATCTGATGTGGGACTTTTGAAGTGTCAAAGACTCCCCCGTCTTATAGTTTATGGGGTAATTTAAGCTTTGCTAACAATAAGAACTCGTTGGGCCCAAGCCACCGGCCCAAAAGCTTAAACTCAGTTTTTATGTCCAGCTTAATCAAAACCTATATAAACCCACATCTAGGTAGAACTATCCGATGTGGGACTATTGGGGTCTAATATGATTAGATTTTTTCTTTAATTCAATTTTTCGACTTAAACTCTAATTTTGAATTTCAATATTAATTTAATCTAATTTTAATTATAAATTTAAAATTTAAAATTTAATTTTGGATTCNTATTCTTATTTTATAGGGATTTTAGATTTTGTATAGGTTTTATATAGGAATTTTAGATTTTGTAAGAATTTTATATGCATTTTTTCCTTTTTTTTTAAAAAAAAATCTCTATTACAGATCTTTGAGAGTTCCAACTTATGGTATAGCTAAGGCTTTGAATTGAGTTCACATGGTTTCTATAATATAGTCTGTATTTGGGCTTTGGGTTCATAAGGGGCTAATTCATAATGCTAAAAATAAAAATGAGGCGAAGATTAGGCCCGTACATAATCGATTCTTATAATTTATGGTTGTATTCAAACTTTGCCAGCAATAAAAACTCCAGTTATTATGTCTAACCCATAACTATCTGATGTGGGACTTTTGGAGTGTCACATAGTTTATAGGGGTATTTAAAATTTGCCAGCAATAAGAACACGTTGGGCCCACGCCACCGGCCCAAATGCTTAAGCTCAGTTATTATGTCCAGCTTAATCAAAACCTATATAAACCCACATCTAGGCAGAACTATCCGATGTGGGACTATTGGGGTCTAATATGATTAGATTTTTTTTTAATTAAATTTTTCGACTTAAACTCTGATCTTAGACCCACTCAAATTTACATTCTAATTTTGAATTTCAATATTAATTTAATCTAATTTTAATTATAAATTTAAAATTTAAATTTTAATTTTGGATTTGAATATAATTCAAATTCAATTGAATTCAAATTAAGATTTTATTCTAATTTTACTTTCAAATCTAGATTTTTAATTAGTTTTATATTTAATATCAATGTCTTATTTTGAAATTCAAATTCAAAATATAAATTTGAATTTGAATTTAAAATTTAAATTTAGAATTAAAATTGACTTGCAATTTTAAATTCAAAATTTGAATTCAAATTTAAAATTTAAATTTAGATAATTCAAATTCAAATTCAAATTTTAAATTTTCATGTGTTGTTTGCATGATGATGAAAATTATTGATAAAATATTTAGAAGGTATTTTCGAAAAGTTTTAAATATCAGCTATTAGGCGACATTAATGATATATATAATGGATAATGCATTATAAAATAAGTATTTAGTAACTATGATGATTATTTTGGAAGAGACTAATCACTGGAGGTAGTTGTAATATTTATGATCATTTATGAGAGATTGGATGGTATTATTAATTTATGAAACTTCCTACTCACGTTGTGCAACTCATGCACTATAAGAAAATTTAGATTTAGTGGCATTTATAAATATTATTAAATGAGCAAAAAATATAACTAAATTTTTTTAGCAATACTTAAATTTTAGTGTTGCCTAACAACATATGGAGAGAGTGTTGCTAATCCTGAGGAATTAGCAATAATTAACAAATGTTGCTATATGAAAAATTTAAAAGGGCATTTACTAAATGGTGGTGCATATTATTTAATTCTTGTATTAGTTTAGCTATTATTTTCTAAATTAAATAAAATATTTCATTAATTATAAAATTTGATATTAATTATATTACATTATTATTAATTTTTGATTAATTATTATAATTACAACAAATAATAATCAAATATTACTAAACAATCATGTATAATAGTATTTTGAATTATTGGTAAAAATATTCACTACATTAACATTAATTAGTTATTATTTAAAAAAATTTATGATTAATTGGTAATAAAAGAGTATATTTATATTAATTAATAAAAAATTATTACAACTATAATAAGAATATTCTACTAGTTCTATATGGCACTAACAATTTTTTTACTCAATTGATAGTCAAAGTAGGCAACAACCATAAACACTAAAAAATCTTATGTATAATATAAGACAATCAAAATTTGTAATATCATTGCAAACCAAATACCACATTTGAACATAAAAAAAAGTTAAGTTTCCTCATAATTACAAATTTCATCATGACAAAATAAGAAACTAGCCATCCTTATTCGTTTATTATATAGGATATTATGAACTACTAAAAGATAAAATATATTGCCCTTATCAAATAATAAGAGATCACCATATTTGCTCTAACATCTTCAAAAATTAACGATATTTTCTAAAAAAAATAAAAAAGTATCAAATTAAAATAATAGCAATGTAATAAGCATAAATTTAATATCTAAAAGTAAAATGTAAGAAAAATTGATGAAAGTTAAGAAACAAAAAAATCTCATATCATACCATATAATGCAATAAATTAATGCAACAATGAATTATAAAGTGGAAGGAGCAATCTTATTCTAGTCATACTAGGCATTATTAGTTAAGAAAAAAATAAAAAAAAATTGAATCTATAATTAATTTTGATTAGAAATTAATATAAAATTACTTTATCTTAGATGAAAGGATACTTACTTATTTTTAGAACTATAATTGATATTCTGATACTAACATTTTTTTTCTCCAATCTTATAAAATAAAAAAAATTGGTGAGAAAGATTTTGTGGAATTAAAAATAGAAGAAATCATGAGAGTAGAAAATTTCTTGAGAGTTTAAAGTGAAGAGACAAAAAAAAGAAAAGAGATAGATGAAAAATTCACTAAAAGGAGGGAAGAGATGAAATTTTAAAAATTTGGAGGGCTTTTTAAAATTTGTAAATCTCATTTTTATTTATCACCAAAAACATTGCTGAACGTTGCAATATTTTTAATACTTAGTGTTGGACCTGTTGGTGTTATTTATATTTAACAACACTTGTGTCTAAATATTAGAAAATAAATATATTTAGCAACACGAATAAGGAAATATTACTAAATTTTATAATATGTGTTATTTAGTAAAATATTGCTAGTTAAATATTGCTAAAAGTTAAATTTTTTTTGTAGCAATACTTTGATAATTCTAATAAACAACACACGAGGAGACCCAAATTTGAATCCTACTTGATTCATATTTTTAGATAAGTTTATTTCTAAATAAAATAAACGAAACGCGTAACGTGCTGTCTCTCAAAAAAAATAAACAACACATGAGTTGCAAACTCAGCAGCAGTAACTCTTGTGTACAGCCGTGAAAATTGTCCTCTTCCTCTTCTTGATTGCATCTTTCCAAACAAAGGATGGGAGGGAAATTAATGGGTGCCGCACATGCACGCTGGCACTACTAGGTTTTACCGAGAAAAAAAAAAAAATCTCAAAATGAACAAAACGTATAACTAATTATCTTTCCGTCTAAAATTTAATTTATTTGAAATAATTAATTTTATAAAGTTTAAAACATTTATATATTAAAAAATTATAATGCATGATTTGATTTTTGGTGTAATACATGTTTAATTTGCACTCAGATATTGTCGAGAGAGTGAGGTTAGTGCGATGAATTAAATTAGGTAAGTAATTTTTAATTTTTCTTATCGTCGTTTAATATTCTTTCACTTTTTACGTGGTTTGAAAAGTTATACTTAACTGTCTTATAATATTATTTTTATTTTATTGTAAGAATTTATTGTTAAATAGGATATCACTTTATGAATTCTTTTTAAAAATAAATTCACTTTGCTATATGATGTCAAGTTCTATCGGTGAAATAAAAATAAAATTACATGATAATTAAGTGCAACTTTTGAACTACAGAAAAATAAAATAAAATAAAAGTCCACTGAATCATGGAGGGTGAATTGAAGTTTAGGCATTAAATTAACTTAAGTTGCCAACTTCTAACTCGGGCGCTTCATAAGTTTTGGCGGTATCAAGGATTTTTCTCTATCCATCATCTGGAATACCAAAACCCCACTCTCTGCAAAAAATCTTTATCTGGTTGGCTTCTAGAGGGAATATACTAACGGCCGATAATCTAAATAGTAGGGGATGGCCACATCCACCGAGCTGCCCGCTATGCAACAGAGAACCTGGAACAGCGATACATCTCTTTAATTACTGTAATTATTTCAAGCTCGCTTGGGCCGAATGCGAAAAACTCTCAAGATACACCCACTGGCCTCTACTACAGTCAGATGGTGTTTTTCTTTCCACTTGGATTCAAATGAGGGAAAAAGTATCGGCTCAACTGCAACGTAAAATTGACTCCTCATTTGCTGCTATATGCTGGAACTTATGGAAGGAGCGCAACGATAGAATTTTCAATGGGTTGTATAGATCATCTGAAGAGTTAGCTCGGGTATCTCACAATGATGCACTAATGTGGTTCAAATTTTTGTAACTGGGGGTTCAATTTGGAGGATCAATTATTGCTGCGGGCCTACTCAGTCCCAGCAATTATAATTCGTACTTGTTTACATGTAACTCTTATTACATTCAATGAAATGTATACGAAATACCCTAGACATTCCTTTCAAAAAAAAAAAGGACAGTAGGAATTAGATTATGGGAAAAAAAAAAATGAAATCTATAAAAAATATGGAATATTTATCTCTAAAACCTTAAGTCGTTAAAGAGTAATATTTTTAATATTTAAAATTGACACTTTTCCTTAAGTTTAGGCTCGAGATGTTTCAATAGACTAAAAATATGGATTTGAATTAATTTAAATTAAATGAAAGACGAAACTAGCTTGATAATTAAGATTTACACTTAGTACCTCATGCTCTGTGTCATCTTTAAATTTTGGAGAACAAAATTTTGGAGAACGACAGCTGTGCCATATTATTTGACATAGTATTAGAGTAAGTAGCCTTGAGTTTGAGTGATAGTACTAGGCTCATATACATAAAATTATATAATATTTTTAATGGGCAGAACTTAAAGCCAAAGTCCTTACTTTGATATAGAGTAAAAAGATGTGAAAAAACTATTAATCTCGAAAAGTTTATGGTACAAAAGAACAGTATTTTTAATAATCAAATTCTAAAAAATCACTAACAAAAATAAATGAAATATTTTTAATGTGGTTGCAATTCCAAATGGAACCTTGAAATTACTTTGGAACGTAGTTGATAGAGTTGCAGCGATCTCTTCTTAGTCGATTTATTTCTTTTAATTCCTGCTCGAGTTGCAACTAAGCTATTTCAAAGTTAGCCAACAGTACTAGAACAAACATAAAATGATAAAACACCACCAAACTTGATAGTGAGAATTAATAAAATGAAGCTTTTCAAACTGCAGATCAAGTTTTAAAGTTATAATAATGGGCTAAACCACTTGTCTCTTTTCTTTTTTTTTTTTCTTCCTGCGTTGGTGCTTACGCAATGGAAAATAGACAAGAAGAACGAATATAGCCTGTATGTGCATGAAAGATTAAATTTAGAGAGTCAAAAGATAGAAATAGAGAAACGTAGTACTCTACAAACTTAACCTTTTAGAGAACGGTGTTTATATATTTTTATATTTAACAGGGTCCAGATCTATTTAGTCATTATATATCCTATGAAAGAAATTACAAAGTTTAAATGTGAGACAAGTGGAGAAACTAAAATATTTTCGTGATTAGCACATGATCGCATGACGTGGTACGTTGCAAGCAGTCCAAAACTATTTAATTAATCTTAATCCCATGGCGATTTGTACCATCTTGTTGGGCTACACCCATTAATACTCCAACTACAATATTCGTAGGCTTGAACTTCTATACTTTAAAAGTTATAATGGGCTAAACCACTTGTCTCTTTTTTTCTTTTTCTTTTTCTTTTTTTTTTTTCCTGCGTTGGTGCTTACCATAGTCAGTTAATTCAAATTCGGCAAAAATTCGGTACGGATATAATTCGGATAAAATTTATTTTTTAATTTTTAAATTCGTTGAAAAATACGCCTAGAAAACGGATTTGTCAATTATTCAGATACGTGATTTATACGGATATTATACGTTCATCAATTAAAAATTCGAGATCAAAAATTCGGCTATTAAATTAAGTTTTTTTTTTCTCTCAAGATTTATGTTATTAGCATAAATACTTATATTTCTTATGAATATAAAAATAAAGAGCTAAAAAATGAAGCTAATTAAGTAAAAAAAAATAGCAACTATATTATGCCTCAAAATAAATAAATAATTAAGTAAATAAGAGATTAAGATAGTCTATAAGAGATTAAACTTTTTTGGTCGACTTATTATTATTTTTTTTTAGGGAAGAGGAGGGCGGACGTTTCGCAAAAGGATTTTTTTCTTTTTTTTTTTTGGGCGAGGCCCGCGAGGCCCATGAGCCCCGTGGCTCGCGACCCTCGCGTGCGGCAGCGAGCGCACGGGAGCGAGCGCGCGCTAGCGCGAGCGCGGCCCGGGGCGCTGGCCTACGGGCCGTTTTTTGAAGGAATTATTCGCAAATCGCGAATAATTCGCGAATAAGTATTTTTCTCTAAAAAATTGCGTTTTTTTCCGAATTTTTTGAAAAAATACGAAAATACTTGTTTAATTCGTTTTTTCAAAAATTCGCGAATAATTCAGCAAAAATTTACGAATTTACTAAGGTGCTTACGCAATGGAATAATAGACAAGAAGAACGAATACAGCCTATATGTGCATAAAAGATTAGAGATTCAAAAGATAGAAATAGAGAAACGTAGTACTCTACAAACTCTATCTTTTAGAGAACGGTGTTTATATATTTTTATATTTAACAGGGTCCAGATCTATTTAGTCATTATATGTCCACTGAAAGAAATTACAAAGTTTAAATGTGAGACAATTGGAGAAACTTAAATATTTTCGTGATTAGCACATGATCGCATGACGTGGTACGTCGCAAGCAGTTCAGAACTAATTAATCTTAATTTGATGGCGATTTGTACAATCTTGTTGGGCTTTACCCATTAATACTCCAACTACATTCCTAGGCATGAACTTCTATATAAAGTCGATCTTGAGACCATATTCTCAGCAACAAAAGCTCTTGTAGCTCGATCTCCAATTTCCTCATACATATAATAGTAGATAGATATATAGTGCACTATATGCATGGCTTCCAAATTTCAACTAGTGTTTCTTTTCTTGCTTCTCTGTATGATGTGGGCTTCGCCATCGGCAGCTTCTCGTGGCAAACCCAGTGATCCCATGATGAAGACGTTTGAAGCATGGATGGCTCAGTACGGCCGAGTTTACAGCGACGACGATGAGAAGATGCGCCGGTTTCAGATATTCAAGAACAACGTGAACTATATCGAAACCTTTAACAATGGCAGTGGAAATTCGTACACTCTTGGTACCAATCAGTTTACCGATCTAACAAATAACGAATTTATTGCTCAACATACTGGTGCTCTCCCACTAAATATCAAGAGAGAGCCAGTGGTGTCGTTTGATGATGTAAACATTTCCGCGGTGCCTCAAAGTATTGATTGGAGATACTACGGCGCCGTAACACCCATCAAGGACCAAGGCAGCTGTGGTAAGAAATATTGACTATAAATTATCAAAGCACCTTCATTTCTTCAGCTAGAAAAAAAAAAAAAATCTATTCTTAGTTAACTTTATAACATATTGCTTAGATCAAATATGCCTCGCTACCGAATGCCTTTTACCGTTTCTGGATGAAAGGGCGAAATTTCCACCCACTAAAACTCAATAAGTCCATTACTTTGGGCGATTAAAAGTCTCTAAACATATCGACCGTCGCTAGAGCAAGTGGCAAAGGGCTTGGTGGTTGGTACCCGAGATCCAAGTTCGAATCCTAGTTGATTCACATTTCTAGCTAAGTTTATTTTTAAATGAAATAAACGAAGTAGGTAGCGTGCTACCTATCTCTCTCAA
Organism: Ananas comosus; assembly: GCF_001540865.1. NCBI lineage: Eukaryota > Viridiplantae > Streptophyta > Magnoliopsida > Poales > Bromeliaceae > Ananas > Ananas comosus. The sequence goes on from NC_033639.1 coordinate 8,090,936, forward strand.
AAAAAAAAGTGTCTAAACATGTATTGAATTTTTTTTTTAGAGATAGGTAGTGTTAGATATAAAAATGTTTAAACCCCGTTCTCTAAAAGCTTAAGTACAACGATTGTTTCACATGGTATCAAAGCAGGAGATCCTGAGTTCGAATCACGCCAGTCTCCTAGCATATTAATTTCCTCCCATTTAATTCAAGCCCACGTCATCGGCTGACTAAAAAGTCTCGAGCCCAGACGTGAGGGGGAGTATTAAATATAAAAATGTTTAAACACCGTTCTCTAAAAGCATAAGCTTTTAGAGTACAACGGTTGTTTCACAGGTAACATGCTACCCGTTTCGTTTATTTTATTTAGAAATAAACTTAGCCGACAATGTGAATAAAATAGGATTTGAACTTGATACCTCAGGTACCAACCACAAAGTCCTTTGCCACTTAATTAAGTATTGAATATGAATCGTAAGTGTTAATCAATTATTCGAGAAATACATGATGATAGCAAAGACGCATCCGTCGCATTTAAGAACTCAACCACAGCGTCACGTTAGCTAGGTCTATTGTTGGATCTCTTACTATTAACTAATAAGTTACTACAATAATCATATTACTAAAGTAAGCAAAGTACATGTTAGTAAGAAAGAACAGGACATCCATATGCATGACAACTATTGAAAACAAGTTAAAAGCAGCCCCATACTCGCAAATAACATCTAATTATGTTAGTTTGAATTAATGTTTTTTTTTTTTTTTTTTTTTTTTTTTTTGAGAGAGAGAGAGAGAGATAGGTAACATGCCACTCGCTTTGTTTATTTCATTTAGAATAAATTTAGCTGAAACTATATATAAATCAACTAGGATTCGAACTTGGGACCTCGGGTACTAACCACCAAGCCTTTTGCCACTTGCGCTAGGGACGGCCGGTTTTGAATGTTTTTTTATATCATAGCAATCTCATATATACCTTATAACTTTGCTCACAGTAGTTATGCTAGAGCGCATCTTAATTTGTTTTGGCATAGGTTCTTGCTGGGCATTCAGTGCAATTGCGACGGTGGAAGGAATCTACAAGATCAAAACGGGGTTCTTACTATCTCTATCGGAGCAAAAAGTTCTCGATTGTGCTGTTAGCAACGGGTGCAACGGCGGCCAGGTGAACAAGGCCTACGATTTCATCATATCTAACAACGGTGTGACCTCCACAGTTTTCTATCCTTATAAAGGAAACCAAGGCACTTGTGCCGCCAATCGCGTGCCCAATTCAGCTTACATCACTGGTTACTCATATGTGCCAAGGAACGACGAACGCAGCATGATGTACGCTGCATCGAATCAACCAATAGCTGCTCTTATCGATGCCAGCGGAAACAACTTTCGATCTTACCAAGGCGGTGTGTTTAGCGGACCTTGTGGAACTAGCCTCGATCATGTCATCACCATCATAGGCTACGGGCAGGATATCAGCGGAACAAAATATTGGATAGTAAAGAACTCATGGGGTATGTCATGGGGTGAGGGTGGGTACATCCGTATGGCGAGAGATGTGTCATCGTCAGCCGGGTTATGTGGAATCGCCATGGCTCCTCTCTTTCCCACTCTACGATCAGCGGCCAACGCCGAAGTTATTAAGATTGTTTCTAAAACTTGAAGCTCTGTATAAGTCGATTGGAAGCGATGATTTAGCAATGCACTGCAGTTTGCTAGCTTATTTGCTTAATTTATATAAATAAGGATGTATATGTGCATCCAATTGTTCTGTTTGCTTTGACATTAATTGTGGTTTCTGTTATGTTTCGGTGTGTCCAGTGAGTATGTTAGTTTGAATATCTACATTTGAGTAGTACTACTTAATTATTGTGAACTGGTGTTGCTTAGTACTGTAAAATGGAACATGTGTGATGTGTCTCTTTATGCAATGTATAAGGCCCCGTTTGGATACCTCTAAAAACGTAGCATAGTTAAACTATGCTACGCTGGTAGGAAAATAATCCTATGAAGCGTTTGGAAGAAAAAAAAATGACGTAATTTTTGGAGTATAGTTATACTATACTCCAAAAAATAGAGTAAACTTACAATCCACTTTAACCAAAGGAAAAAAAATTCTACCATTTTGGGCTCCCAAAGATGTATCAATTTTTAAATTTTAAATTTCAACATAAAATTTTAGATTTCAAATTTTAAAATTTTAAAATTCAAATTTAATTTTGATTTTAAATTTCAAATTTTAAATTTCAAATTTCAAATTTCAAAAACTTCAAATTTTAAATTTTAAATTTCAAATTTCAAAAACTTCAAATTTCAAATTTCAAATTTAATTTACAAATTTCAAAAGTTCAAATTTCATTCAGTTTCAAATTTCAAAATTTCAATTCGCAATTTCACTTTTCAAATTTCAAGTTTCAAAATTTCAATTTCAAGTGTAAATTTAATATTTTAATTTTCAATTCAAATATTTCAATTTCCAAATTTCAAATTTCAAATTTCAATTTCAAACTTTCAATATTTCAATTTCAAATTTTCAAAAAGTTTCAAATTTTAAGTTTCAAATTTTCAAAAAGTTCAAATTTCAGATTTCAAATTTCAAATTTATTTTATTTTTAATTTTTAATTTTCAATCTTCAAAATTTAAATTTAAACTTAAATTTAAAATTTTAAATTTATAAATATGTAAATTTATAAATTATTAAATTTGAAATTTAAAATTTTAATTATAGATTTTTTAAATTTCAAAATTTAAAGTTTAAATGGTATACTTTAAGTTTTAAATTTTAAAGTTTCAAATTTCAAATTTGAAATTTCAAATTCCAAATTTCAAATTTCAAATTTAAAACATAAAATCTAATTTACTTTTTAAATTTTAAATTTTAAATTTTAATTTTATATTTTGAATTTTTATTTTTAATTTTTAAAATTTTATTTTTAAATTTTGAATTTTGAATTTTGAATTTTGAGTTTTGAATTTTGAATTTTAAAATTTTAAAAATTTAATTGTTATAAATACTGGGGAATTGTATGATATGTATCCAAACAGCTTAAAAATAAAGCTGTGGAATTTTTTTGTAGTTACAGGATTCCGTATTTCATTTAGACAAAAACCATAGAATAAAAATTTCATGGAGTTTTTTAACTATGCATCCAAACAGGGCCTAATTGTGCATGCATGTACACTAGGATGGAAATTAGGGTTTGCCGTTAAAACTAACTCGACCAAGCTAGCCACATCAATATCTTTTTTTTTCTTCTTTTTTTTTTTTTTGAGAGAGAGAGAGAGATAGGTAGCACGCTACCCGTTTCGTTTATTTCATTTAGAAATGAACTTAGCTAGAAATGTAAATCAACTAGGATTCAAACTTAGGATCTCAGATACCAACCATCAAGCCTTTTGCTTGCATTAGGGATGATCGGTCATCAATATCTTAATTGGGCTTTGCCACTTGCGCTAGGAACGGTCGGTCATCAATACTTAATTGGGTTGTGTTCATATAATAGTAGTGTAGCTTTCTTATTGTAACATAATAAGATGAAGAAAGGAATTATAGACCGATCAAAAAAAAATTTATAATAATGGAAAAAAAATAAAAAAATATTACAATAATGAAAAATATAAAAAATATATTAAAAAAACTAGTCATTAATGTTAATAAATAAATAAATAATATTTTTTAAAAGTTTTTATTCTATTAAAAAATATTTTTTAAAAGAAACTATTAGGTGGTCTTGTGGATGGACATGGTTCACCGCCTACATAGTAGTAGGCCCACGAGAAATGGTCCTGGTCCATCCTCTTTGGCAATTCTCTAATAAAAGGCATTTTATTAGGTATGGTGTGGTTTCATTGAATGAATTGGAATGATACCGTCCTAACTTTGGCTCAATTTGGATGCATGAATATCTTATTCGATATTTTTTTTTTTCATAAAATTCAAAAATAAAATTTTTCAAAAAATCTAATTTTTCTTGAAAGCAAATGAGCGGAAAAATTTTTAAAAAAAATCATGCAAAATCCTTTTTCTCTAAAACTTTTTTTCATATTCTTTTCTAGGAACCAAACAGCCCTTTGAGGGATGTAAAAAAGGCCGAGTAACCTAAAGTTTGGTCATCAATGCGTGCGGGCGGTTTTTGTTACCGTGAGTAGGGATGTCAATGGGTACGTATACCTAAAATTTTATCCGAATTCGAACCTGAACGTAGCGAATTTATCTGATGCTAAACGAATATAATTTCGGATATGGATATCAAAAAAAAAAAACCGACAAATATGAATTCAGATATAGATTTTGACTATACCCGACTCGAATCCGAACCCGACCCGAATTTATTTTACATTATATATAATATGTATATAAGAATTTAATGTTATATTTGAATTTATATTTTAGAATTTTAGATTTAACGTAATATATTTTGAAATATTGAAAAGAGAAATAACTGTTTCGGGTTCGGAATTTGCGTTCGGGTTCGGATTCGGGTTTCGAATTTTTGGTCGGGTTCGAGTTTGGATATGGATTTTTAAATTCCGTCGGGTTCGGGTTTGGGTTTGGATTTCGGTTTTGGAGTCGGATTTGGATTCGGGTTTTTGAAAATCCGCCTCGAATCTGACCCGTTGACATCCCTAATCGTGAGTATATACATGCCTGACCCATTGACATCCCTAACCGTGAGTATACACATGTGCATAGAAGAGAAGCCTTTAAGTTTTAGAGGATGAGAAAGTGGTGGGCACCTTCGATTAAGAGACCTCTGAAATGTTGAAATAGGCTAAAATCAAATAAAAGATGAATTTAACGATATGTCGGTATGTGAAACAACTATTATATTTTAAAAGTTTAAGCAACTTTTTTTGCAAGGCCCATGACATGGACTTAAATTAAATGGGAGGAAATTAATAATGCTATGAGCCTTGTGTGACTCGAACTTAGGACCTCCTGCTCTGTTACCATATTAAATAACCATTGTACTCTTAGAGTCGATTGAATTTAATTTTGATTACATCTTAGTTATACATTTTAGGGGTTAATCCAATTAGATTTGACTGGGCTCTAAGTATATATTTTTGAGCTCAATATACCCACCTTAAGGTGTAGAATTAACTAAATCCCAACTGTATGTATTAGGACTTAGCTGGCTTTGAATCGATTAGACTCTAATTATATGTATCAGAGCCCAATCAGGTTTAAGTTCTAAGTTCACCCTATGATGAAGGATGCTAAATTCTAAATATATGTATTAGAATTAACCAAATTTGATTTAAATTATCTCTAATTATACATATTAGAGTCTAATTGATTTAGTAGAACTCTAAGTATGTGTATTAGAGTCCAACCATATTTGAGTTCACTAGGGTGAAGGATGGTTGAATCTTAAATACATGTATTAGAATTAGCCGAATTTGATTTAGATTAAACTTTAATTATATATATTAGAGTCAAATTGATTTAATTGAACTCTAAGTATGTGTATTAATTAGAATCCAATTAAATTAATTTGATTAGGTGAAACCTAATTTATTATTTTCTTACCTTAGTCACATATACTAAGATAAATGATAGTTTAATTAATTCATATTAATTCTTTAGAATAGATTGCATCGCAAGATTAATAGCCTCTTTCCAAAATGATACATCTATAGACTTCATAGTTTGGTCAAAGGTAGATGGAGTATCTTCTACTAGCAGGATATAAAAATCATCTCCAAAAGTTTTCGCTACTCTAGGATGCTTAATTACTTCTCCTAGGTTCAGTCTCTCCTATAGGTTCACTAATTCTAGGCCTACTAGAGCTACTTATAGGCTAAGGTGGAATAGGTCTATCTACTCTACTCCTAAAAGAAAAAACATTCTCAAAGTATACTGCATCTCTAGCCTCAATAATAGTGTTGTTAGAAATCTCACTAATTTCATAATTCACCATCAAAAATCTATTTGCATTGCTATCTTGTACATAACCCACCAAAACTGTATCAACAGTCTTAGATCCAATCTTTCTCTTCTTATTCTCAGGTATCTTCACTTTAGATAGGCACCCCCATACTTTAAAATAGTTCAAGTTAGGCTTCTTACCTTTTCAAAGCTCATAAGGAGATATATTAGAATTCTTGTGGAGAATTCTATTTAAAATTATACATGCAGAAAACAAAACTTCCCCCTACAAGTTCTCCGGTGCGCCTGAACTAATAATCATCGAGTTCACCATATCCATCAAAGTCCTATTCTTACGTTCAGCAACTCCATTAGATTGAGGTGTATAAGGTGTAGTCACTTGATGCATAATTCCAAACTCTTGATAGAAAGCAGTCATCTCATTTGAAGTATATTCACCATTTCAATCAGGCCTCAAAATTTTGATTTTCTTATTTAATTTATTTTTAACTTCAGTCTTATAAATCTTAAATCTGCTTAAAATCTCATCTTTAAATTTGATCAAGTAAATATAATAATATTTTGAATGATCATCTATAAATGTCACAAAATACTTATTTCTACCTCTACTACGTCTACTTCCATCACAAAGATCACTGTGCACTAGTTCCAAAAGATCACAATCTTTATCCACAGATTTAAATAGTTTTTTAGGCTCCTTAGCTTGGACACATATTTCACATCTATGATCAAATAAATCAGATTTAGAAATCAAATCAAGATGCATTAATCTTTTAATAGTATTAAAATTCACATGTCTCAATCTTTCATAATAAATATTAGGAGAAATAACATTCATAACAAGAGCACTTTCATTAATAGAAGAAGAAGATATAGATAATTTAAATAAACCATCACTCAAATATCCCTTTCCTACGAAATTCACTCCCTTTGTTATAACTACCCTATTACATTCAAAAACTAACTTAAAACTCTACTGAACTAAAAAATAACCACTAATCAAATTCTTCCTAAAATCAGGAACACGGTGGACTCCGTGCAAGGTTAGGGTCTTCCCGGAGGTCAGCTTCAAGTCCATTCGACCTATCACTAGTACGTGAGAAAAGGCTGCATTCCCTATATTCACCGATCCTTCACATTCATTAGCTCCAGTATTTATCCACCAATCAGAAAACTATAGGCAAAGTTAATATTAGGTAAACTAGATTCTAACCTGATAGTAGAGCGAGAAGGGTTAGACCCAGTAGTCAGCATATTCATCTAGCGCTCAGGTGAAGCCTCCTTCTTCTTCTTTGGTACTAAAGGTCGAGTCTTACGGAAGTAGCAATCTTTCGCAAAGTGATTCGTCTTCCCACACACAAAGCAACCAAAGTTGCCTACACTTTCCTCATATTTAGGTTTCTTAAAGTTTGGGTTAAACTTCCTACGGTGGAAAGGTTTCTTCTTAAAGTTCCGGTGAGGTTGGAAGTTTTTACCCTTATTTTTAAAATGCTCTACTAGGTTGGCTTGGGTTGTAGGTTCACTGGACTTTTTATCTCTAACTCAGTTCGACTCTTCTATCCTAATGGATCTTAGGACATAATTCAGTGATAGCTCTCTCTGATTGTGGTTAAGATCGTTTGCATAGTTCGACCAAGAGGGTGGCAACTTATCTATAAGGCTTCGTTTGGTTTGGGATTAAGTAAGAACTAGTTATTCCAGGAATAGGTATAAGTCCGGGGTTAAGCCTGGAATAGACTAATTTTGCGTTTGGATAAAAATTGGGTTGTTTCCGAGAATAAAAAAAATAGCGTTTGGATAGATAAGGTGGAATAAGAAGAATAGTGGATAGTTATAAATAGAAAATAATTTTATATTTGAATTTAAATATTTAAATTTCATAATTTAAATTTTAAATTTAAATATATAACTTTAAAACTTAAAAAATTCTTTTTTAAATCTCAAATTCAAAATTTTAAAGTTCTAAATATTAAATTTAAATTTAAAATATCAAATATCAAATTTTAAATTTAAAAAATTAAAAATAATAATTTAAAATTTAAAAACTTAAAATAATAATTTAAAATTATATTCTCAATTTTAAGCTCAAAAATTTTTAAATTTAAAAAATTTAAAATATAAATATAAATTTAAAAATTAAATTTAAAATTTAAAATTTAAATTATAGAATTGAATTGGGATGGGATTAAAGTTAACCCCCTTATCCGCCCTTTAACCTCAAACCAAACAGGGGCTAAGGGGGGCAACTAAGAAACTCTCATCAAAATCTATACTACTGGATCTAAGCTGCTCAACTATATGCTCAAAATTATGAAGCTGGTCAGACATAGACTTATTATCTACCAACTTAAATTTAATTAGATCTGACGCCCGGTATCTCTTCTGGGTAGGATCAACTTGATCATATTTATTTTCTAAGGAAGTCCAAAGTTTCCTAACTGTTTTAGCACTACAGTATATATCTGTTAGGAGCCGAATTCTCTTATCTTTGACCTGGTCAAAGATCCTCCTGGGGAAGCGTGTCGGGATTTGGAACGGCTACGATTACTGACCCTCAAAGTTAGCGCCTTTCGACTGGATCAAACGATTCGGCTGATGAGGGATCGGATCAGCCGAGTTCAAAAAACTTTAATACAGAATCGGTTCGGCTGGATGAGCCGAATGTACGGAAAATATTGAAATATGGGTCGGCTAATGAGCCGAATGCCTTTATATATCGAAATCAACTTGTGAAGAAATACAAAGGGTCGAGTGTGCCTGAGGGCATACAGACTCGGTTGCTCTAACTTAACTCTACTTTTAGGAAAAGTAGTAAGTGCGGGAAAATAAAAGACTACAAGTAGACTAATCCTAGAAAATGCGAAGAAATTGCAGAGAAAATTAAGGTGGTCTTCTGTTCATGGAAAAAAGACCCCTTTTCAGGGCGTTGTTTGCCTATTTATTGCTCGCCCATGTTGATCAGCTATTTCTCATCCATGATCGGCTACTCTCTCTATTTTTCCGGGCCACTTCCAGCCGATCGAAACCGCTTGTAACTGCTTGCGGTTACTGTAACTCCCCTCAGTTATATGCGGTGGTGGTTTATGTTTCTTCCGATACTCCCAGTGCATATTAAAATTCCTACCCTTAAGAAACAGGGTTAATCAGAGTACTGGTGTACCACTTGGCCGCGCCTTATTGGCCCAACAATGTCATACAATTTGTCAGATAGGATACTAAGAATCCGATTTAAACAATGGTAGTTGATCATATTAAGGTCAACAAGAGGTACAGTTCTAGGTGTAGATATAGTTGCAGTTTCAGTAAAGGGAGGAGTGGATCCAGCCTAGGCTTGGCTTCCAGTAACCGGTCTGTTGACTGTAGTACAAACTTGGATGGCATATTTTTAGGCAACCAGTGAGTTTTGCTTGCTATGATATGATATGATTGTACCAATCTGCATCTTACCTGAGCCTTCAAATTCCTCCATGAAAAAGGTAAAAACCTGGTTCATTTAAAAACAAGCTATTAAAAACAAGCTTTAGTTCATTTACTTTTTCTCCTAATTTCCAACTCTCTTCTAAATTGTGTACTCTCTAGCTCCTTTTCATCATAATTGCTTTTTTTTTCACCCGGTTTTCTCTCCCACTATTTTTTTTCATATTTTAATATGTTTCGCCCACCTGTGCTGGCTTGATATTTAAAATTTCTTTACTTTGCTTTCTTGATTGCTCTATTTGTAATTCAATGAATTATATTGTTTCTTTTGGGATTTTACTTGCCGGTTTTTAGTAGCTAACTTTCTCACTAAATTCATTGAAGTTGTCTAACTTACTCTTCTCACAATATTCTCCCATTAATGCTTCTTTTTTTTTTTTTAAGAGAGAGAGAGATAGGTACCACGCTACCCGCTTCATTTATTTCATTTAGAAATAAACTTAGCTGAAAATGTGAATCAACTATGATTCGAACTTGGATCTCGAATACCAACCACCAAGCTCTTTGCCACTTGCTCTAGAAACGGTCGGTACCATTAATGCTTTTGTTACTGCAAGTCTTGCTTCATCGCTGCCCTCTTCAAAGAAAAAAAACACTACTCCTCGTAAGTTCCCACTTTGTTTATGTTTATGTTTATTGTTACTTCAAATCTTGCTTTATGCCTGCCCTATTTAAGTACAAAACACTACTTCTCTTTAGTTCCAACTTTGTTTATATTTATGTTTATAGTTTTACTACAATACTATTATTATTAGACTCAATACTTCAATGTGCCTTCCAATCTGTATGCATGATATGCACAACACCTCTTGTTAAATATAAAAATATTTAAACATCGTTCTCTAACAGCTTAAGCTTTTAGAGTACAACGGTTATTTCACATGGTATCAGAGCAGGAGGTCCTGAATTCGAGTCACGTCAGGCTCCTAGCATATTAATTTCCTCCCATTTAATTCAAGTCCACGTCATGGGCCGACTAAAAAGTTTCAAGCCCAGACCTGAGGGGGAGTGTTAAATATAAAAATATTTAAACACCGTTCTCTAACAGCTTAAGCTTTTAGAATACAACGATTATTTCACACCTCTTGATCCCAAATATTCTCATGTACAGCAAGCACTTCAATATTCTTTTGATCGAAGGGGAATAGTAATAGTCCGTACAAGCAACTGCTATTTTACTTGCTAATTACTTGATGAGTTGAATGATGTGTTGAATGACATTATTACCCTTTCCAACTCTATTGTTATTAGCCTATTTGATAAAACATATTGCTTTACTCTTCACATAAATTTATTGCTTTTATAGATGCGAACAAATTAATGGGTGTTAGATTGTTTGTCCTTCTAATTTATTATTTTCATGTGTTTTTTATTTTTACACTTCTTCATATCTACTTTGTGCATTAGTGGGGATCTTTAATTGCTTTGCCAATTGTACATACAAATAGCACCTTTATATATATTTAGCAATTTTCTTTTAGTTAGTTAGGCAACATAAGCTTTTATATATATTTAGAGCCTCTGAGATAAATTTTTCTAGAATTCGGGATCTAGAAATGGATGTGATAGCAAACAAGTACTATGAATATAAACTTTCTCGCTATTTCACAATACATTATTTTTTTCAAAAGGATATAAAAATATTTAGAGTTGAACTATAGATTGTTTTGATTTGGTATACTACTTTTCGAAATCTTGCTATTACTATCCAATCTTTCAGTATATTACATTTGAGTTAATCAACGATACTTTAAATAATGGATGTTAGTTTATTTGTCCTTCCAATTTACTTTTCGCGCTTCCATTTTTTTGATCCAATTTCTTTCCTCCAGATTGAATGGACATAACATCAATTTGTAGACAAAATAGAAAAAAAAGGAACTGTACCCTTGCTCAAAAAAATAGAACAGAGCATGCAAATAACATTGTTTGGAGGGTCCATTCTAATAATACTCTCCAAAATGTTGCCGCACATACAGAGACCAATGGATTCTTATGTATCGAAAACTCCAGATCTTCTAAGATGCAGTCTCAAAGTGTTCAGCAACTCTATCTAGGTTTGCCAGAATATGAATGTCAATCATGTTGGGGCTTAATTATGGTATAATAAAAAATAGAAAATATATATAAGCCTCGAAATGAAGTTGTTCCAAGGCTCTCTTTGTGCCAAGAAGGTCGAATTTTTTTGCCACTGCTTCAACAAATCCCAAACATGTTGGATGCGTTGTTAGATTACCAAGGTTCCAGACAAGCTACAAAATTTCGGGAAAATATTAGGGTGTACAATTCTATATTTGCCTTTACCTCAATAGGTGCAAAAGTTGACGTGGCTATTAATAAAAAATTCAGACCATACATATTTGGGATTAGTGGACAAAACCATCATATAATGGGTTCTCTTCTTCCACTTAATGGACAACAGCCTAAATTTGCTCAACTATATATTTATGACGTTGAAAATGAGGTTGACAATAGGGTCAAAGCACTTGAAGCAAGTAGTAATTTGCCAAATATTGATAAGGATACCGTGACAAAATTGATCTAACTGTTTGATGAAATAAATAAAATTGTTAAAGCATTTAGGATGGCGAGGGATCGTTTTGGAGAAAGTGATTACTTACCTATCAAATTTAGATTGATTGGTTCGCGCGGAGGAAGTACAACGCAATACAATCCACCATCATGTGCTGAAATTGATGAGCTTATAATTGGTGATTTGGGTAGTGCAGATCGACAGCGTGATATTGTTGTCGAACATAAAACAGAAGGTTTAAAACGTATTAGTGATTTACACCCTTCCTTCATGGCTATGCAATATTCTATACTGTTTCTATATGACGAAGATGGTTTTAGATTAAGCATAAAATGTTAGTCTAAATTCACGGAGAAAAATAAATTTCAGACAATGTCTTACAATGCGCGAGTTTTATGCATATAGGATACAAAATAGGAAGCACAAAGGAAAATCGCTGATATGAGGAGGTAAGTTGTTCCAACAATATATAATAAATGCTTTCTCTTGCGTCGAAGAAGAACGACTTTGTTATATTAGGAATAACCAAACAAATTTACGCTCTGAAATGTACAAAGGCATTAAAGATGCTATTGTCGAAGGTGATGTCGATGGAAATGCTATTAGGAAAAGAATTATATTACCCTCGAGTTTTACGGCGGGCCCTCGCTATATGATTCAAAATTATCAAGATGCTATTGCCATATGTAGACATTGTGGTTCTCCAGATTTATTTATCACTTTTACGTGTATTGCACAGTGGCAGAAAATACACGATGCTTTACAATTTATTCCAAGTCAAAGAGCAGAAGATAGGCTTGATATTATTAGTAGAGTTTTCAAGATAAAATTAGAAACTTTAATGACTGATATAAAAAAGTGTCACTTCTTTGGTAAATCAATTGGTGGCATGTACGGATATCATTTATTAACTTTCATTTCTTCCTATAAAATTCATAAATAATACTACAAATAAATTATCCTCAACTGTTTTCTTTTTCGTAGACTTATTGCAGAATTATATACTATGAAATTAAAAAAAAAGGCTTCAACATGTATTTTAAAATATATATTAAAATAATTAGTAATCATTCAAAGCTAAAAATTACATATTTTGTTGCCTTCTCTCTTTTTTTGCCTTTTTTTTCATAATTATATATAAAAATTCACATCAAAATATTAACGTCAAAATTATATTAAAATTTACATCAAAATATTAACGTCAAAATTGCCCACAGCAAAGTGCGGGTTCAACACTGGACTTTTTTATAAAACAACCCTCTAAAATTTTAAAATTTGCGAAATAACCCTCTTAAAATTTTATTTGGAAAACTAACCTTCCTTTCGCCACGTCGGTGCCACGTCAAAATTTCTTTTAAAAGCGGTGAATCATTCACCGCTTTCTCCCATTTTTTTTTTAAAGGTGGTGAATCGTTCCCCGCTTTCTCCCATTTCTTTTAAAGACGGTGAATCATTCACCGCCTTTCACTTATTTACTGTTTCTTTCTATATCCCATATATAATCCTAACAACCACATAAAAATTTTAACAAATCACATATAATCTTAACAACCTTTAAATCCTAATAATTTATCTATATAATTTTATATAATCTTAACAACCTGAAAATCCTAATAATCTATCCATACAATCCTAATAATCAAATAAAAATTCTAATGATTCACATATAATTCCAACAATCTCATTTTTTTTCTATTTCCTATATAATCCATGCACAATTTTAATGAATACGGTGAACGATTCACCGCATTTAAAAGAAATAGAAGAAAGCGGGAAACGATTCACCGCTTTTAAAAGAAAAAAAAAAAGCGAAAAACGATTCACCGCCTTTAAAAGAAATAGGAGAAAACGGAAAACGATTCACCGTCTTTGTAAGAAAATCCTGACGTGGCGCCCACGTGGCGAAAGAAGGATTAGTTTTACAAATAAAATTCTCGCAAGGTCATTTTGCCAATTACAGTTTTTTGGAGGGTCATTTTATAAAAAAGCCCTTCAACACTAGAGCATAAAAAAAAGGCACATGTTAGCCTGCGACTGGAGTAATACTAGGGAGAAACTGGAATGGACATCAAAGCTTCATAAACATGCATTTAGTTGTAACTCTCACATGCATCCATGCATTTGAATTAAAAAAAAAAATCATTACACAGATCAGAATTTTCCTAAGCCTATTGTCTGATCTTCAGCCATTCAACATATGTATTGTTTTCAGCATAAAGGGGAACAAAAATGTGAAGTTCGTATTTTAAGGGAGAAGAGATTCAAAAGAACACATAATATAAGAATTTCTACAAAACGACAAATGAATTCGTAAGCACACTTGTAAATTTTTGCCATTCTACCACAAATATGTATGTATAAATATACACATAGATATACAAATACGTTATCACTGATACTTAGCAGTTACCCCCAGCAATTTATTGCACTGTAAATTCACACCTATATCATATACAAACACAGGTATGCGGCCATAGTTAAATTCAGTCCAACAGGTGGGTAAGAGAAATGAGCTTTAATATAATCTATCGACACGAACTCTCTGTTCAATGGTTCACAGTAATTTCTCTGTTTAGTTTCATGCTCCAATCAGCCGCCTCCTTGTTTTCTCAAAATAGCATTCTGGGCCTTGTTTGACTAAATATTTACGGAAGAACTCACCGAGCGAAAAAGCACTTTTTGCACACCGACTTTCAATCTGCAGCCCAGCAGTCTATCCCAAGAGTTTGGCATTGCAGTCACCTGCATTACTTATCTTTTTCAAATGTAAGAAGGGCGATAATGTTGATAAGATGTATTAGGATTTAGAAAATTAATCATAAGGAAATTTGTTGTTAAATACCTTTTCCTCTTGCTTTTTGATGAAGAGGATGAGGACTGATTAGTGTGCCAATTTCTTTTTCTTTGATTGATAAACCAGTTATTTATCTGCTTTAGTTGCAGTCCTGTTTCCTCGACCAGTTGTGCTTTGTCATCTTCCTGCGTAAGCTCCGAAAAATTCTAGTTATAAAAGAGCTTATGCGGTGGAGAAATGGATAAAGAGTCATAAGAATAGGGGGTGTTTGGTTCCTCCAAAAAGTGCCGAAAATAGTTTTCCAAAAAAAAAATTTCATGGAAAACATCCTTTTCCACAGTTTTTGTTTTCCGGATAAAAATTTCAGAAAACGAAAACACTACTTTCTCATAAAATCTAGACAAAAAAAAAACCTTTTCTAGAAAATCTACTTTTCCTAGGAACCAAACAGAAGGAAAATACTTTTCTAGCTAAAAAACTGTTTCTTGGGATATTTCCAGGAAAGGAAACAACCCCTTAAGGAAGAAAAGTAGACTAAAATGCAGATAAACACCAATAAACTATCGCAACTTTCAGATTACCCCTTGAAATTTTATGGCCTACATTTTACTCCATTGACCTAAGAAAACAAGCCCAACGGAAACATTGATGAAAGAGATGCAGTAATGAAATCTAATAGTTAAGGGGTTAACGGATGGATTTCAATATTTCAAGAAGAAAATCATGAAATATATATATATATATATATATATATATATATATATATATATATATATATATATATATATATATGTATGTATAGTGTAGAACTACTATTCTATAAATGTAGTGTAGAACTACTATGCTATCGAAAATATAGAGAATTTGATATTTCCGAATTTTTGACCCTTTGATTAAAAATTGTATGGTTGGGATGATTGCGGTCCCNGTATAATCTAACGGGTAAAAATGATTAAAGGGTAGATCTAACGGCCAAAAACTTATGAGTACAATAGGCTCTATACTCATAAAAGTATAGTAGCCGGACTCATATATATATATATATATATATATATATATATATATATATAATGGGTTTTACTGAAATTTAGCCAAGTAAAAGCATTGCACATAAATCCAGAGAAACTATAAACAGAATCAACAAGGAAAAATCGGTGAATATCTTCACTTACAGTTGGGTATGGCCAGTTGCAGTGGGATTGCCACCAAACTTTTAGGGCAGAAGTGCTGTCACCTGGGAGCTTTCCAGCTCTTCGTTTGCGGAGAATCTCTTCTCTGATGTCGACAATCTTCTCTTTATACCCCTTGAATTTGAATATGAACAAAATTCAGTTGGCAACCTACCAAGTAGAACTATTTATAATCACCCCTCCACAAGCCCCGCCGGACAAAAAAAAAAACCCAAAAAAAAAAAAGAAGAGTAAAAACCCTCTATACCTGTTTAAACTCATGCTTGAGCTCCTGTCGGACCCGCTCCATCAAGGACCGCTCACTCTCAGTAGGTACAAGTGGGCCAAAGCCCATACTATCCAGCCCGTCAAGGGTTCCATCGAACAAATTGGTTTCACTATCTTCTTGGTCATCGTCATCATCAGACATAGTTGCACCTGTGCCTTCACCAGGAGAGACTCCTGTAGTTTACACAAAATGTATTTAGTATATAGAGTCACCTTGAATAACACAAACAAGTGAAGCTACGAATACCCAGGAAAATTTAGAAGGATTGCATGTGGAGAGTCATCCGATAAGCAACTAGGCTCTATGATTTAGATACTAATATACAGCTATTCTGAAGGAAAAAAGATATAGACTTTTATCTTCCATATCATTGGGCAGGATGAATCTATCAATCTCACATTATAACCTCGCCCAAGAAATTAAAGAACGAGATACTCGATAAAGATCAACTATTTAATTTGGAAGCTAAAAAATGAAACCTGTAGACAGTAAATTAAACACAATAGAGGATAGTATGATCCTATTTTTTAAAAATAAAAATGCAATTCCATGTGAAAATGTTTTGAAGTACTATTTCTTGGCTGCTACATTACTCGGCCATACTATAGCTAGTAGATTCGTTATCCTATGCATAGGATATTGACTCCATTAAACTCAATACACCAACAATAACTGCAACAAAGTAATTGTTCTACTAAACTACAAGTATAGCAACTTTTAAAAGCCAGAAGAAAAGGACAAGAGTGACACAGTTGTCAATACACTGTTAGAGTTGTGAATAGCTATCATATCACCCTTGATCTGAAAGGGAGAAAACACTAAGATCACCTGTCAGGCTCTGTAGAGATTGCTCAAGCTCCCAACACGCTACCACTGCTTCCATTGCATGAACACGTACATGCTGTTGTAGCTGTTCCTTGAATGAACACAATAGCAAGACATAGTGTGTCTGCAAAAGAGAAGATATGAGAAATTCAAAATGTTATGTAGAAAAATAAGCAGAAAGATTTTTGTTTTTTTGGTTGGGGAGGGGGGTGGCGGGAAGCTAGAATCCCAAAATTTCTTAAGGAAAAATATAAAACTGAGGATGGCAGAGACTATTTGGAGTTTACATGCAAAACAGAACTTAGGTAATTGGATCTTCTGCTCAAGAAAAGGTCATTGGTTCCCTAAAGGGTTAGATTTTTTAGCACGATCCCATCTTAATCACACTCCAGAAGTTGACTCAAGCAAAGTGAATTTGCATTGGCTGATTCAAGCAGCCTCAGTGTGAGCTCTAATACTATTGGTCAAAGAAATCAATGGATTTCAGCACCCATAATTTACTCGAAGCATTTCGCATAAGACAAGCAATTAGCATATACAAGTCCATCCTAGTAATTTATATGTTCGGCAATGCCCTACCAAGTATACCATGGGTAGAATTCTTGCCTAATAAAGCTAACTTCTCCCACATTGCAGAAATTAACCTAGTCAGCATAGAACTTGGAATGAAAGCTACTACGATAAGCATTGGAAAGTCTGAGGGTTAGATCCCTTCCTCAGATCAAGTTTTCGAAATTGATAGGCACGATACATTCTAGTCCAGGGGGTTTGATGACCTAGGTTGCCTTTCGAAGGACCCAAGTGATGAAAAAAGAGAGAATAAGGAGATCCAACGAATAATACAGCTATGTAGCTGTACATTCCAAAAGTCCCATAATTGGATAGAATAGAGAGGATATGTTAGGGTGTACAAGGACTAAGCACTCTAGTACGAATATCTTGGGCTTAACCATTTTGAGCCGATAGTTTGGACCCAACAAGTTGCTAGTACTAGTGGGCTAGGTCGTTACAGTAGCAGTATATTCATTAGCCATTCAAGCGCGATAAAGAGAACGAGAAAAAGCGAAAATAAAATTATGAAAAATCCTAGCTACCATCGCAATAAACAGAATCATTCAATGAATGAATAAATACTCATAAAAATAGCTATGTGAATCCCCCCAATTCAATACTTGTTGCATCCAACCATATAACTCTACAAACAACTGTATATTACAGGTTCTAGCTATGATTTACATGCCAAAACATAAGAGGAGGCTATAACAGGCACAGCTCTTTAAGACTAATCCTGATTACTTTGAAATTATATACCATTCCTTGTAAAAATCCCAAATTACAGCAGCTAAGTACTCTATATGCAGCGAATCGATAAACCGAATCCGATCATGAAGTTATTCAGCAAAAAGGAATCAAAACTGGGGATTCTCACCATGAAATGGTCGAGTTCGTCCCCGATCGCCTGCCCCTCGCTTCCTCCGGCGCCGCCGAGCACCACCGCGTGCTTGCCAGCGACGCCCCGCGACTGCGCGAGCTGCGCGTCGATCCTCGGGAGCTGGTCCACCGGCGTCGCGATCCGCAGGCACCCCACGTGCGCCGAGAGCAGCTGCTCGAACAAGGGGTGCGCCGCGATCTCCCCCTTCCTCGCGTCCCCCTCTCCTCCTCCTCCTCCCCCTCCCCCTCCTCCGCCCCCGACGACCTCGGGATCGCCGCCGATAGACACCTGCACCTCTCCGACGCCGACGCCGTGGCGGCGGCGGAGGAGCCAGGAGGGGGCGGCGCCGCCCTCGACTGGGGTGGATCCGAGCTCCTCGTCGTCGTCGTCGCCGCCGCCATGGATGGGGGCGGGGGCGGGGGCGGCGTGGAACGCCATGGAGTCTACGGTGGTACGGATTCGAAAAGCACTCCGGTATTTATAGGAGACGCGATGGGAGAGAGAGAGAGAGAGAGAGAGAGTGGTAGGAGAAGGAAGCTCATTGGTTAGTGCTGGTTTGGTAACTCTTGTCGTTTAACTATATTTAACATTTTTTTGGCTAAATTACAGAAAAATTCCATCCAAATACGAATTTTCACATTCCCTGTCATTTAAAAACTTACACTTTGTCTCTTATAAAATAAAAAATATCCACTTCACTCCCTACCGTTAGTGATCCGTTAGGATTCCATTATAAAAAAAAATTTATGCTAAAAATATCCCTCCGCCTTTTTTTCTGTTGCTTCGCCTTCCTCCGACTCACCATCTCGCCCTCCTCAACTGCCTCGCCCTCGCCCTAGCCTACATCTCCGTCCGCGCCCACAAACACCCCTTCGACCTCCTCCGCCGCCTCGCATTGGCCCTCGTTGCCCTTGCCTACCTTTCCATCTGCGCCCACCTCGATTTTCTCCTTACTGTCACCGAAATCGAGGGGCGGCGAGGGTGCAGGAGGAGAAGGGAAGCATGTGAAGAAGAAAGTGGAGAGAAAGCGCGGCCGATCGAGACGTGAACCGTGGCCGATCGAGGCGGCGATTGAGGAAGATGAGGGAGGAGACGAAAATAGTAAAGGTGTCCAAAATATCCGATATCCCATACCCGATCCGGACCCTATCCGGACCCGAACCGGATCCGAACCGGACCCGATAAAAAATGAATAGTATACGGATAAAAAAAATTACCCATTAAAGTTTCGGGTATGGGTCCGGATATTTTATACCCATACCCGATTTGGACCCGACCCGAACCTAACTTTTAAAGGGGTAGGGTCCGGAATAGTNCGATGGGAGAGAGAGAGAGAGAGAGAGAGAGAGAGAGAGAGAGAGCGGTAGGAGAAGGAAGCTCATTGGTTAGTGCTGGTTTGGTAACTCTTGTCGTTTAACTATATTTTTTTGGCTAAATTACAGAAAAATCCCATCCAAATCCGAATTTTCACATTTTCTGTCATTTAAAAACTTACACTTTGTCCCTTATAAAATAAAAAATTTACACTTCACTCCCTACCGTTAGTGATCCGTTAGGATTCCGTTATAAAAATTTTTTTATGCTAAAAATGTCCCTCCGCCTTTTTTTCTGTTGCTTCGCCTTCCTCCGCCTCACCACCTCGCCCTCCTCAACTGCCTCGCCCTCGCCCTAGCCTACATCTCCGTCCGCGCCCACAAACACCCCTTCGACCTCCTCCGCCGCCTCGCATTGGCCCTCGTTGCCCTTGCCTACCTTTCCATCTGCGCCCACCTCGATTTCCTCCTTACTGTCACCGAAATCGAGGGGCGGCGAGGGTGCAGGAGGAGAAGGAAAGCATGTGAAGAAGAAAATGGAGAGAAACCGCGACCGATCGAGACGTGAACCGTGGCCGATCGAGGCGGCGATTGAGGAAGATGAGGGAGGAGACGAAAATAGTGAGAGACAAAATGGTCATTTTATCATCACAATACACACCGTTCCTCTCTGTGAACATTTTTCATTTTACAAGGAGGCAAAGTATAGATTTTTAAATAATAGGGGGAAGTGAAAAATCGAGTTTTGACATGAGTGTTTTATGTAATTTAGTCTTTTTTTAATTCATGGCTCTCAAAAAAAAATTTATAAATAACTTCATCAAATTTATAATTACAAATTTGACCATATCTCCGCCACGCAAGCGCCACATCAGCACCATGCAAGTCGAAGGGGCGTTAAGTTGAACACGATGAATCATTCACCTTATTTAAATACGGTGAATGATTCATCGTGTTCCATTATTTTTTCCAGACACGGTGAACCATTCATCGTGTTTAGATACGATGAATGGATTATCGTGTTCAACTTATTTTAACGCCTCTACTTGCTTGTGTAACGCTTACGTGACAGGGATAGGGCCAAAATTATAATTATAAATTTAGTAGGGTTATTTGTGAAAATAAAATTTTTGAGGGGACCAAATGCAAAAACAACCTTAATTCATTAATAAATTAATTAATTAATTTTATTGCTTTATAGGGATAACAATCTTAATATACCCCTCAAAAAATTGAAAATATCCTCTTTTTTTTTTGTTTTAAATATACCGATCGTTTATTTCTCCGTTATTCAAAAATAACCCTGCTTTTGATATCCGTTAAGTAATCTCAGGTTAGATTTGGGTTAAATTTCTACCGAAGTTTTAAAAAAATAAAAATACCTTTTTGCCTCTAATTTAAAGATAAATAAGAAAAATTTGTGATGGGAGAAGGATAAATTTGAAAAAAAAATAAATAAATAAGAAGATATATTTGAAAGGATAAAATAATAATTTTACGAAAATAACCGTTGTTTCTAACTGTGTTAAAAGAGTATTTCTAGAGCTTAGTTTGGTATTGAGGCTTATCTAACGCTATTAGATAAAATAGAGTTGAGAAAAANAGTTTTTTTATGGTGGGCTTTATAGTTTGTCTATTGACTATTTAATAAAGTTTATAAAAAAAATATATTAATACGGATATCCGTACCCGATCTAAACCCGATCCATTTCCGGTCTTGAACGGGTAGTATACGGGTAGTCACTACCTAGACCCGCTCAAATAGACCCGATGGGTATATTAGTAACTTTAGTACCGAGATCCAGACCCGACCCGAAGTTAAATGGGTAGGGTATATATATTTTTTTATAACCATTTCTTTTTAGGGTATGGGTACAGTATATTAATTATCCAGACCCGACCCGGTCCACGGACATCTTTGGAAAATAGTGAGAGGCAAAATAGCCATTTTATCATCACAGTACACACCGTACCTCTCTATGAACATTTTTCATTTTACAAGGAAGCAAAGTGTAAGTTTTTAAATAATAGGGGACGTAAAAAATCGAGTTTTGACATGAGGGTTTTATGTAATTTAGTCTTTTTTTAATTCATGGCTCTCAAAAAAAAAAATTTATAAATAACTCTATCAAATTTATAATTACAAATTTGACCATATCTCCGCCACGCAGGCGCCACATCAGCACCATGTCAGTCGAAGGGGCGTTAAGTTGAACACGATGAATTATTCACCTTATTTAAATACGGTGAATGGTTCATCGTGTTCCATTATTTTTTCCAGACACGGTGAACCATTCATCGTGTTTAGATACGGTGAATGGATTATCATGTTTAACTTATTTTAACGCCTCTTCTTGCTTGTGTAACGCTTACGTGGCAGGGATAGAGCCAAAATTATAATTATAAATTTAGTAGGGTTATTTGTGAAAATAAATTTTTGAGGGGTTCAAATGCAAAAAAACCCTTAATTCATTAATAAATTAATTAATTAATTTTATTGCTTTATAGGGATAACAATCTTAATATACCCCTCAAAAAATTTAAAATATCTTATATATCCTAATTATTTTTTGGTTTTAAATATACCGATCGTTTATTTCTCCGTTATTCAAAAATAACCCTGCTTTTCATATTCGTTAAGTAATCTCAGGTTAAATTTGGGTTAAATTTCTACCGAAGTTTTAAAAAAATAAAAATACCTTTTTGCCTCTAATTTAAAGATAAATAAGAAAAATTTGTGATGGGAGAAGGATAAATTTGAAAAAAAAATAAATAAATAAGAAGATATATTTGAAAGGATAAAATAATAATTTTACGAAAATAACCGTTGTTTCTAACCGTGTTAAAAGAGTATTTCTAAGGCTTAGTTTGGTATTGAGGCTTATCTAACGCTATTAGATAAAATAGAGTTGAGGAAAAAAACATATAGATATATGCTTTTACATTCTTCGGTGGAACCGCAGAAAATATATCGTAACCGACTCATCGCGATATGCGGAACGCAATATTACGTACGGAAATAAACATAGTATTTTTCCAACGTACCGCAATCCCAAACGAAGCGTAATATTAACCCTCTAAGAGATATAAATAAAAAAGTCGTTTTTTAAGAATATATAAGAAATTGTCCCTATTTTATAATAAAGTAACATGATTATCTGATGGGGTTTTTGCTTATTACTCCCTACTACAATTCAAAATTTTTAAACATATCTTAAAAATAGAAAATAAAAATATTTGAAGGAATTTTTAAAAAATTAGCAAGGATATTTTGATCTACTAGGGATAAATAAAATATTTTAAAGTTTTTAACGGCATTATTAGATATAACCCCTAGATCTTAATACCTCAATTTGGTTTCTGTATCTCTTTTTTTTTAGAAAAATGCTATCAGTACGCCCTAGTATAGAGTGTACATTTTACACGCTTTATATCCTAGAATTAAAATAAAAGTCAAAACCGTATAAACCTAACTGCACTATGGGTCATTTCAATTTGGCTATTCAATTTTGCAAAATTTTGACTTTACTGTCAACTTTTCAATTTATTTGATTTGAGTCAATCAACAAAACTTTAACTTTAAAGTTTAAGTGTGTCATTTATCTTTATAGGTTGAATTAGTTTACTACGTGCACTTCTCATAACTACAAATTCATCCAAATAAGTAATCGAACTTAGGTTTTGAAGTTGAATTATCGTTGAGTGACTCAAATCAAACAAATTAAAAAATTAGATAGTAAAATCAAAATTTTAAAAAGGTTAGGTAACGTATTCAAAATGGTCCATAATTCAGAAGAATTCTATACATTTTTACCTTAAAAAATCCTATAAAATTTTTAGTAAAAAAAAATTTAAAAAAGAAAAAATTTACACCATAGAGAGCGTATGCTGTAAATTTCACACCAATGACGTAATAAGTGTACAGATAGCATTGCTTATTATTTGCGTATTTGATCTTCCGTAGGTTGGCGAGGACGTTCTCTGTGAAATGAAAATTTCCTAATTTAGGTGTTTCAAAATTTTTTTTTTTTTTATATATTCCTGACTTGTTTGTAATTTTGTCTAATATCTTTATGTTATTTGTATCAATTAATCAAAATTTTCTTACATCACAATATCAGCTCTTACATCACAATATCAGTACATTAATAATATATAAAGTTAATATTATAGCAGATATATAGCAGTATTTTGAGCTAGGCTAGAGTTACTATACTCTTATGAGTATAGATCCCTTTCTTACATCACAATTAACCAACGGTTTGGTGGGAGTCACCTCTTGAACCTGTAAAAACCATCTTTACAATCTCACATCGTCTGGTAATTCTGATCTATCTATATGTTGGTGATTCTAATCTATATAGCTCTGTAATCTGGGTTTGAACAGTCTGTATAATAATAATTAGACTTAAACATTTTAAGCCGATAGTTTGGGCCAAACGAGTTATTATTACTAGCAGGTCGGATCAGACCGTTACAATTAGTATCAATCTGAAATACCAGTCGCAAATATAAGAGTTAAGTGCTATGCGGAACAAAATGCTACACTATAGATTTGATAGGAGCGGTCTCTTGAACTTGTAGGAATCACCTTTAAAATCTCACATTACTGGTAATTCTGATCTATATATCTGTGATTTGAATTTGGACGGTCTATATAATAACTGGGCTTAAACATTTAGGACCGATGGTTTGGACTCAATGAGTTATTATTGTTAGCGGATCAGATCGTTACATCATTACTCTTCTCACTCCATAACAAGATAGTTTAATCCACTGTTCCTACTGTTCTATGATTAGAGCAATTTACATGATGAACAGTAGATTAGGTACAAGAACTTAGAAGTTTCCCAACCTCCCTTGTACAACCTTATGTAAGATTCCTGTAAATCCACCGCCGCCGCTGTCGGTGCCGACGCCCCCAAAGCTGTTGAGTAGAAGCATCTAATTGAAGATTCTGCTTTAAGCTTCCACTCACTCAGAAACCCTAAACTTCTTGTTTTCACCGGCTAATAACATTTCCATATAGCAGCAAAGCCCAAAATTTGTGATCAAAATGCTGCACCCTACAGACAGTAACGGATCATCTATGAAGAAAGCAAAAAATTATTTGCTGCAGCTGCATTTTCAGCATTTGTAGTCAGACGACAAAATCGCGTATCATAAGCCAATAATTTTCTCATAACAAACCCCCAGAAAATCTGCACATTCGCACATGTTCGCAATGTAAGCTTGTTTTCTCAGCAGAAAATAATTGCGCAATTGATTTTTGAATTACTGATTCTGAAAGATGTAAAGTTTATGTGGGGGGATTAACAACTCTCCACATCGGCTTTTTTCCAGTTGATGTAAACAACATTGCCTCGCCATTGGTATTAAATGTCTAAAAAAATATGGTTTTCATGTCAGCAAATAAAATAAGACTAGTTCTCGCACGACTGATGATACGGAATGTCTGCAGCTACCGAACAAAGAGAACTGAATTCTCGACTATCTCCTGCTGTTGGCAGTCTTCGACTTGTCGAGGTTAGCAAGCTCCTCGATCAGTTTCCTCTCTTCCTTGCTCAATCTCTTCGGAATCTCCACCTGAACCCGCACCAACTGATCTCCCCGAGCATTCGGCTTTCCAAGATACGGGACCCCCTTCTTTGCCATAACCAGCGTCGTCCCCGGCTGGGTCCCGCTCGGAATTTTCAAATCCACTGTCCCGTCCACCGTCGGCACTTTCATCGTCGTCCCAAGAATCGCGTCGATGTAGGAAACCTTGCAAGTGTAGAGAATGTTTGTCCCGTCCCTCTTGAGCTGGGGATCCGAGAGAACCTCGATGAATACATAAAGATCTCCGGGGGGGCCACCTCTCCTTCCGGCATTTCCTTCCGACCTAACCCTAAGTCGGCTACCCGAATCCACTCCGGCTGGAACTTTGAGACTGATTCGCTTAGTTCTCCGGACGCGCCCATCACCTCCGCAAGTATTACAGGGGGTCGAGAACTCTCCGGTCCCACCGCAAGCAGAGCAAGTGGTAACTTGCTGGAATACGCCAAGCGGGGTCCGCGCAGAGGAGACGACCTGGCCTTGGCCCCCACAAGTGCTGCATTTAGTTGGAATTGTGCCAGGTTTGGCGCCCGAACCGTCACAGGTACTGCAGTTTTCTAGTCGGGTTATGTCGATTTCCTTCTCTGCACCGAAAACCGCTTCCTTGAAGTTGAGGACCAGATTGTAGCTCTCATCGTCGCCTTGCATCGGACGGTTGCGAGCAGCTCGCATCCCACCCATCCCACCGCCCATTCCACCGAACCCTTCAAATAATGATTCAAAGAGATCGAACGGGTTGCTGAAGTCCTGGTATAAATGGGAGTTTGTGGATTAGGGTAAGCGGCAAAATTTTTTGTGCTAAGATATCATCAAAGTAGCAAAATAAATAGCATAATAATAGGTTACTAATTACGATACTCACCCCCATGCCCATGCCTGCACCTTTAAGGCCAGCTTCTCCATACCTGTCATATATTGATCGCTTCTCATCATCGGATAACACCTGCAATAGAGCGTCCGTTAGGGGCATTTGGGAATGCACATGATTTTAAGAAAAATTTACCAAAACCCAATAGCACTAACCAATTAATGGGGACTAACCTCGTACGCATTGCTTATCTCCTTAAACTTCTGTTCTGCTCCAGGTTCCCTAAAAGCATAGAACAAATAAGAGGAGCAAGTTCCTACAAGTTATGGTGTGTAGAAACACAAAAGTAGCACATCGACGAAAGGACAAGAAGCGGTGTGATTCTGCAGGGTAAGCATTGTTCTACTCAGCAATGCACGCATGCATGGCCATAATGGACACTAATGCCCAGTGCCACAGAATTGCTAAACCTAGTAGTTCAAGATGAGTAAAGTATGTCTGAAACTTCCACTTTAAGATTCTATCTACAAAAGAAAATCAATAGAAAAAGATTGAGAAACTTTTAATGGCACTATCTGTGGCAGGAGAGTCCCTTTTGCTGAGGCACAATTAAAAGAGGAGTATGCATGCTAATTGCCCATTGGTGTATGGTCATGATTACTTCACTAGATGTTTGAATTACTGTGCACCATTTAGACCTTCAACTCAGTCGAGTAAAACTACAAGGACAAAACTAGAAGGCACTGACACCACGGTTAAATGGATATACTCTAGACCTAGGCCCCTATTGTTATACATAAAACAAAAATTTAAAACTTTATAATACTTCCCGAGTGTCAGCTTGTTTAGGCATCAATAATAACGAGTTCAGCAATCAAGTTTATTTATCTCAGTGCACTAACCCTTCCAACAATCTTACCACACTATTAGCATGAAACAAGAGATATTCTTAACATAATGTCAACTGAATAATGTTATCGACTATCAGTGATCTTATTTAATTTGCCAAATCTGGACTACAGAGAGCAAGAAATCCTTTTCCAAGAAAAGTCTCACTTCGAATTTGATTTTTGAACGCTCACAAAGAAAAAAAAGCAAACCACATTAAATAAAGTAAAAAAAAAGGACCATTTTTGACTATGAACGCCATATTTACAATATAAGAGGTATTATGTGGTACACCCTCATAAGGAATAATGTAACATACTTACTTGTTCACATCTGGATGATAACTCCTCGCAAGTTTACGATAAGCTGGCAAAAGGAAAATGCATGCATGTATCACATGATAAAATGCATATACAAAATAAATTAACTCGTTTAACATATTTTTAAACTCCCAAGTATCGAATAGCCAGTCCCACAAACTATAATCCTGTTAATTACACACCATTAGCACTTCTTATAAAAATGAAATGGCTGTAACTTGCCATAAAGCCCAACTGAGCCTAACCCAAAATCATTAGACCAAGCACCAAAATCTCCCTATGGAAGAATCAAACTCTTAAACTAAAGGCCAAAATCTTCGAAGTACTTCCTAAAACATAACCACAAACAAATTGGCCAATCAGAGACCAGAATCAACATGAGAAATACCTTGCCAAAGAGGATTATATAAATTACAGGCATGTAAACAAATCAGGTGAATGGTACTCACCGCTCTTTATTTCTGATTTACTAGCATTTTTTGACACGCCGAGTACGGAGTAATAGTCCTGTAAGAAAGATTACACGTACCCTTCATTACAATAGTCAGGCATCAATAATGTGCAAATTTGCACACCATTTGTATGATAAGCTATGTAACTTATATAGATTCCAATAATCATTACAGATAACTTAAGAAATACTTACAGATTCAGCACTAACAACAAGTCTAGAGCCCCTTTGGTGCCGTATATTTTGAGAAGTTCGACAATTAAGTAGAAAAGATGATGGCAAATGAGCAAAGAAACTTGCACTGGACGCAGCCAATAACCTATCCTTGCTTAGAATACTGCAAGAACAACTAGAGTAACAAAAAGCAGTTTCCGAAAGGCATACAAAAAATCAGTTCGTATATTGATTTGAAATGGAAGAATAAGCAAAATTTCCCAAATTTACAATGATAATTTCATTTTTCTATGACTTACTACAATTCCATTATTAAAATTGTCAACCAATAAAAGCATAAAAAGAGAGAGAGGATGAAGAAACCATTATTTGAGTGATTAATAAAGCAAATTGCAGCAATGACCAATTTTTGTGCTTCTTCATTACAGTCCTAAAACTTATTGCTAACTGTGCCACAATCGTCAACATATAGTTATTTTAGTAACAGTCCGGACGAAAATTCAGCAGGCAAGGACAATAAAAGACAGAAAAGTCAACAAACATTCCCAACCAATTTACACTTCCCTTGTCAAAAAAAAAATCTATTTGAGTATTCATTTAACAACTAAGAGACCATAACAGACAATCAACCACAAATAGATTAGTTTATAAATTACAAATATCCAAAGCCTCAAGATTATCAAAGAGCCTAGAACTAAGTAAACAATGAAAACAAGATCTCGGTTAATAATCTCTATTTCCTTAGCAACCAAATTTCTGACAACCACGAAAGTGATTTTTGTGACAGAGTAGCACACAATTAAATACATCGAAAAGGCAAGAAGAGCACAAAGTTAATGTTTCAATATGTTGTATGTACAATACCCATCAGATAGAACCAATCAGTGGACTTATAGGACAATATCCCTTTGCGCAAGTTACGTGAATCCTACCGAATGAGAGGCATTAATGCACATAGATTTACGGTGAAAATAATGCAAATTTTGACAGCAAAAATGATGGCAAAAATCTAATTTTGGATCAGAAGAATGGCCTGAAATGTGTCACTAGATGGCTTTCTTAAGACAAAAAAACTAGTGTAAAAGGAATGTCATTTAGTGACCTAGAGAAAACACACGAATCCTAAGAGTATAAATAGGATGTTCCAAGTTGATCCAAAATTCTAGCCAATCATAAGGAAACTTAATTATCACCCATCAATAAATTAAGTAATAGATATAGTCTCAACACGAAAAGCCAGAAAGCTTGGTGAGATAAGAAAACTAGTTGAGGAAAAAAGAAGGATATTGTTTCCATATTCAAGAAAAAAAAAAAGAACCAAAAAAAAAAATGTTAGGTGACCCAGAAAATAAAACTTAGCAAGAAAATAAAAATTACTTAGCAAAAGTCTCATATGAAACTCCAAATACTTTAAGGCTAAATTATAATTTGGTCCTCAAACTATGAGGCGCAAGACACTTTGGTCCTCAAACTTTTATTTGTTGCAATTTCTGGCTCGAACTATGTAAATTGTTGCAATCAAGTCTTACAATCCAATTTAGTTGACTACATATTGACGTATCGCTAATGTGGAAGTGATGTGACTTCTTAATTATTGTCGCGTCATCAATCATAACACTACTACATTACTTTCACATTAGCGACATATCAATATTTAATCAACTAAATTAGGTTGTGGGATTTCATTGCAACAATTCAAAAAATTCGAGCCAAAAATTACAACAAATTAAAATTTAGAGACCACAGTGTCCCGCACCTCATAGTTTGAGGACCAAAAGTGTAATTCAGCCATACTTTAATTATACCTAAGTACCATTATAATAAAAATTTCAACTCTGGAAAAAGGATATTCCTACCTATTCCGAAGCATCAGCAAATTGTTACTAAAATAGCATGCTTTTGTTCCTCGAAGTGTATGTCTGGATACCGACCGAGGTTGTGCTCCCAGTTGAGGTACTGACGTACCTCCACATGGGATAGCAGACATCAGAGTAAATTGAGAAAAGGACTACCTAGAACCC
This sequence comes from Ananas comosus, assembly GCF_001540865.1. Classification (NCBI taxonomy): domain Eukaryota; kingdom Viridiplantae; phylum Streptophyta; class Magnoliopsida; order Poales; family Bromeliaceae; genus Ananas; species Ananas comosus. Next base: position 8,120,893 of record NC_033639.1, read on the forward strand.
AATCTGGAGTCGCTGCAAGCACAGGAAAAAAGGCATATATCTTACCTGATGAGGACAAAAGTTTCATGGAATATTAAAGCACATTATAGCAATATATAAATAATAACAAATAAGCCGCAAGGCCTTGATATAAGTTCCATTCTCACGGCAGCAGAGCATAGATTCAAGACATACATGTGCATAAGCCTGTGAACTATACAAATACATCTTCTAAAGTACATCGACATACATGTAAGTAATAAAATGAACCACAATCATTACATTTCCTGTTCTCTCAATAAAATATGCTTTAGCACTTAAATGGAAATCAATGAACAAGTAAATTATTTTGAATCACGGCATAGAAACAACAGAGACAATGGAGACTACTTTAGTAACAAAAATTTCTGAATTACCTAAGAAATGCGGCTAAACTACATAGTTCAACTAACTTTTTGTCACATTTAGATGGCCAGAGTTTAGAATATTTCAGTAAAATGCAATGCTGTAAAGCTAACAACAGAGGAACATCAAGGATCACACGCTTTGCAAAAACTTTGTCAAATGTAGTTAATTGGTAACTTGGAAAAGACCTGGGTTTTGATAACTTCATAAGGCATTGGAAAAGGGAAGGTCACTCCTTTCTAACTTTGATGTCAAGAGATGGCTAGTCCCAATGGAAGGGCAACCTCATAAAAGTAGCTGAGAATTTTCTGCCCAAACTCTACAAAAAATTCAGGAAATTAAAAAAACCTTCCTCCAGAGAACTTAACAGGCAAATAGCTACAACAGAAAGACCAAGTTTAAGGAGCAGATCTTAAGACAATAAGAAAGATTATTAGTTAACATACTCAAGGAGGGTTAATCAGTTGGAGAATTAAAATGTTACTAGTACTACGCCACCGGCAAAAGAATGCAGTTGAACTGAAAATAAACAGTTCAATCTAAAAATCAATACAACTATTTCCTTGTTTTCAAACAGATAGCTACAAGAAAAACTAAGTGCAATTGATTCCTGTGTTTGTTACAACATACTATGACTAAACTTATATCAAACACAGAGTGTAGTACAGAACATGCAGCTAAACCACATGTGCTAGATTTTGATTTTGATTACAAATTCAGAATACCCAACAAGTTCATTCCACCTAGATCACTTCTAGGCTTGGACCAAGCCGATTGGTTGTAAATTGCAATAAAGTAACCATTATGTCCCACGAAAGCTCAATTATGTTATAATTTCTTGGAATTGGGCTCTATTTTGGCAATACAACAAGTTGTTGCTTTTAGGCTGACTTGTCGATGCATTCTCTCCATCCACATAATTCTTAAACCTCTCTTCCCAGTTAGGGTGCTCTCTCGAACAACTTAACACAATCGATTTGTGATCTTTCTACAATCAGAACGATTGAGAGCCATGTTTTCACATCCCACACTCAACTATACTAAACAAAGAGGTTCGAAAAAAGAAAAAACAGCTCTGTATTTTCTGTAGTAACTCCGCCAATAACTCCTAACATACTTAATCTCCCGACATGTTATTATTGCCTAGTTCCCTGACATTCCAACTGATATAAACCGTAACTAGTAAACTACAGGGAAAATTCACAGTATGTAAATCTCAATCTCATCCGATCTTCCCCTATGTTGTCCACGATAATGTTACTGCAGAAAATCTGGACCGCTGCAGGGTGTCGTGCTGTACGATAAAGTGCTGAGCTTCTGCTTTTGAGGCTCAAATCCCATTTCAGCTTCCCCGCAGCAGCGGAAACTCCAAATTATGCTCTTTCCCAAATGCCCCAATAAAGCCGCCGCTGCAGCGAAAAGCAGAAGCAGCGCCACAAAAGAACTGCCCATTTTGCTCACACACCGAATAAGCAACATCTTATCCACGCTTCTTCCACGAATTTCACATCAAACTAGCCCCTCACCACCAAAACTCACATCACAACACCAAATTTCTATCTCCGCCACCAACATTTCACCAAAAACCCCCCACCCCCCCCCAAAAAAAGAAAACCAAAAAACACAAAAACACAAAACCAAAAAGTCTACCCATGATTCAAGCTACAATCGAAGAACAAAGGATGAGCATAAGAGGTAGGATGCAGGGGATTTCGCACCTCAATCGGCGAGAGCAGAGCGAGCGAAACCCTAAGAGAGAGAAAGCGCGAGAGGTGGGCGGTGGCGCTCTCTCTCTCTCTCTCTCTCTTCGCACTTTTACTCTTCTTTTTTTCTTTTTTCTTTTTTTTTTTTCTTTTTTTAACCCTTCGCGGTGGGTTGGGTGGGAGGCGACGAATATCGCCGGACGGAAGTGTCCGAAGCCGTTCGCTCCCCACACTCCGCTACCTAAATCCCTCCATCGCATGTAATGTTGTCTAGTTAGTCCATGTTAGGGATGCAAATGGATCCGGGGTGGTGGAGCTCCCGCCCCGATCCGCCCTGGGGCAGTAAACGGGAGAAAATAAACGGGTTCGGGGCAGAAAACGGGATAATTTTTATGATCCGTGGCGGATTCGGGACAGAAAACGAAAAAATTTTTGATCCGCCTCGAATCCGCCCCGAATCCGCTCCGCCATGATCCGCCCCGAATCTGCCCCGAATGTATATCTTTAAAATTTTTTCATATGTATGTATTTAAAATTTTTGAATTTTATTGCGAGTTGTGATTGATATTTTTTATTTTTATAGTTGATATTATTAATTATATATAACTTGATAATATTATCAATTAATATTAAAAATTTTGTTGATTTAGATTTATAAAATATTAATAATATTATAATTTATAAAACAAATACTATTTGGCGGGGCGGATTCGGGGCGCCGGCGAAAGGCGGATTATAAGGCGGAGCGAATTATGCGATAACTATTTTCAACCCGGGCGGGAGACCGTGACGGGAGACGGGGCGGGAAGCGAGGCGGGGCTCCCGCCCCCAGATCGGCCCCGTTTGCATCCCTAGTCCATGTACTATTAGAATATTTCAACTAAATTCTTAATTTTGTTTACAGAGAGAGTTTTTTTGGGTTAATTTTATATATATGTTCTAAAAACATACTAAATTATAACTATATATCTACAAAATTCAACTTTCATATATTATTCTTGCAAAAGTCTTAATATTTTCAAATATATTCATCTAGTTTGTTACTGTTAAAATACTATTTATTTTATTTTTGGATTAATTTCATAAAGATTCCTACAAATATAGTGAATTGCAAATACATATCTACAAAATTCAACTTTCATATATTATTCCTGCAAAAATCCTAATATTTCAAATATATCTCTCTGATTTGTTACCGCTAAAATACTATTTATTTTATCAATAAAATGATATTTTTGCCATCACAAATATGTCCCTCCAAAATTTTCAACTATTAATTAAAGAGGGATAAAAATATCAATTCATGTCATTAACTAACTAGAATTAAGTATTTTATATATGGTTAATTAATTTTTCCCTAACGGATACTAACGGTAGAGACATATTTAGAAATATCAGGACTTTGCAGAAACAATATATAAAAATTAAATTTTATAGCGATATATTTATAATTCACTGTATTTATAGAAATCTGTATGAAATTAACCCTTTACATCTTACACTCTAGTCATAAATTTATATAGTATAGCTGTAAAGTTTACACCCGTAACTTTTGTGTAGCTTTTATTTTTTTTTACTTTAATGCCATTTTTTTTTCAATAAAGTTTAATAAAAATTCTATGAACTCTTAAATTTGAGAGTGTAAGATGTACATCTCTATAAAGAAAAAATCTATTATATAATAGATACATCACATCTCTTCCTTTGAGATAAAAATATAATAAACATATATTTTTATTAAAATTATGATGAAATTGATGAATCTTACAGGGCAAATATGATTGATTGGTTGAAGAGATCACGTCGTCTATGTGACTATTATATTTTAGACTTTTTCTTTCATAAGAGCTTGTGGAATCAGCATTTTTTCTTTTTTTTCGATAAATTTTACATTTAGTTCTCAAACTATGATACATGTAAAATTTCAATACTTAAAATTTTAATTCGTTGTAAGACTCGAACTTTTTGAATTATTGTAATTAAATCTTATAACTCAATTTAGTTGCTTAACTATTAATTAATCATCAATTTAGATATGATATAACAGTATTGTGATTGATATTGCGCTAATAATTAGAATGTTACATCACTCTAATATCATCGATTCATCTATATTTAATTAATTAAATTAGATTGTAATACTCGATTGCAATAATTCTAAAAGTTTGAGTTAAAAAATTATAATAAATTAAAGTTTGAGAGTTAAATTGTCACATGTCTTATAGCACGAACATCAAACGCGCAATTTAGTTTTTTTTTAATTTTTTTTAATTAACCCTCCAAAGCTAGATTCATGCTTTTTCTTTTTCTTTTTCTTTTTCTAAAAGGTTGGGGTTAAATCATCTTTGACTTAACGTGGAAAATCAGTGATCAAAGTCCCATTCAACTGTGCTAGACCGTAACTACTTATTGAAAAATTTAAAATTTTTATAAGGATAATTCTCACAGTATTTGTCCTCAAACTATGGGGCCGTGACACTATATTTTTTTTTGAATTATTATAATTAAATCTTATAAATTAAATTTTTTAATAAAATATTAATAAATTGCTACTGCAGAAGTGATAGCACGTCATAATTTTCATTACTTTTAAATTAGCAATACAATAATATTGAGTCAAAAAATTTAGGTTTAGGGACTTGATTGTAAGAGAGATTTGAGTTAGAAAATTAGTTAAATTAGTAATACATTAATATTGAGTCAAAAAATTTAGTTAAATTAGCAATACATTAATATTGAGTTAGAAATTATAATGGATTAAAGTTTTAGAAATCAATGTCTCAAGTCCCGCAGTTTGAGATAAAAAGTATAATTTATCCTTTTTATAATATGCAAATCCATTTTTTGTATTAAAAGAAAAATAAAAATAAGATTTTCTTGTATGAGGTCGTTTGTTTGGTTTAGAAGTTGACTGGATCTTAGAAGTCATTTTAATGAAATAATAACCACTAGTTTTTAATTTGAACAATGCTGGTAATACACTTGGATCGGGATGTACCATTTACGTCCCACCCATCTATGGATGGGAATATTTTCACCAGTCACATCATGTGATGTGACTGGTGAATAATATTTTATTATGGATAGGTGAGATGTATCTTGTACACCTCAGTATGAAAAGTGGTATTTTTAGTAAGTGACGTTTTATCGACTGTTTGATTTGCGAAAGTGAAAAAAAAAAAGTCACTTTACGAAAATAGACCGATAAAGTGAATTATAACTAAATCTCACTTTTTTTGACTTCAGCACAAAAAATTCGAAAATTACCGAAAATGAGAGCTTAATTAAGAGGTTATATTTCGTCTGAATTTAATATTTACATTTATTTTTAAAGTTCAATTTTACATTAAATTTAAATTAAAATTATGATCACACTCTGAATTTTACTTGTAAATTATTTGTAAATAAAAATTAAAAATAAAATTTTAAATTTAAATTTACGACTTTATTTTCAAATTTTAATTTTTAAATTTTATTTTTATTTCAGTTTGAATTCTAGAATTTCAATTTAAATTTTAATCAAATAATTTTAAGTTAAGAACTTCAATTTGAAATTTGAATTCAAATTATTCCAAATATAAATTCAAATTATTGGCTGAAATTTGAATTTAAAATTTAAATTTTCAACTTCAAATTCAAATTCAAATTTAAATTTGTTATTTACATTTAATTTCAAAAATGGGTTTCAGTTTGAATTTGAATTCAAATGTTCAATTCGAATTGAGATTTAAACTCAAATTTTAATTTAAACTGAAATATTAATTCAAATTGTGAATTCATATTTGAATTCAGAATTTATGATCAAAGAGTACATTAATATATGATTCAAATTATAAATTCAAATTATAAATTCAAATTTGAATAAACGTTCTAATTTTTGTGTTGAACTTTTATTTTAAAATTTAATTCCAGTTATAAGTTATAACTTAAATTTTAAATTCAAATTGTAAATTAAATTTATCTCTTAAATTTTAATTATAAATTCAACTCAGATTTAAGTTTAAATTTAAATTTTAAAATATAATATTGAATTCTAAATATAAATTTGCATTTAAAATTTTAATTTAAATTGAGAGTATAAGTCATCTGTTTGTATTTTCACCTCTTTATATATAATTTAATAATTAAAATAACAAAATTGTAGTTTTAATTTTTTACTTTATAGCCAATCAAACAATCGAACTGTAAAGTCATTTTTGTATTTGTAAAAGTGACTTTTTTTTTTACTTCACTCACTTTCCAGCAACTAAACATGCCCATAATTGAATAGTGTATTTAAAAAATTGTATCATTTAATACTGTGGTGGTGAGATTACTTTCAATGTAAATTAAGAAGATATTTTTTGTTTAAAGAATAATTAAGGAAATAAATCTTTTTTATTAAATTTTATTCTCTCTAATTGTTGTAGTTGGGATTGTCACCAGTTTGAGCATAGTTTCAACTGTTGCAGTTTCAAACACATGAAAAGAATATGGGATAAAAAAAAGCAGGTGGGACAACAATCCCACCCCTTAACGGGCTATCCAAGATAACCCATTAAGGGGTGGGATAGTTGTTCCCACCCCTTGGGGAATAGGGGTAGAACCCCATTTAATTTTTAAAATTTAAATTTAAAATTTAAAATTTAAATTAAATTTTAAATTTTAAATTTTAAAAATTTACAGTTTGTAATTGTAAATTTAAATTTTAAATTGATATTTTAATTTTTTCAAATTTATAATATAATATTTTATATTTTAAATTTAGATTTAATCTTAAATTTAAAATTTAGAANATTTAAATTTAAAAATTTTAGATATAAAATTTAAAATTTTAAATTTAAATATAATATAAAGAGCAATATCATTATTTTTTAGTGTAAATTTTATTGTTACCCCTGAGCTTTTGGTGAAGTTTCACTTTACCTTTCGAACTCCTAAAATGGATATCTAACACATTAAACTCTAATATTTCAGTCATGTTACCACTTTTGTCAGTTTTCCGTCAAGCTACATTAACTGAAAATTGACGGAAGGAGTAAAACAAATGAAATATTAGAGTTTAGGGTGTTAGATGTCTATTCTAGGAGTTTGGGGGTTAAGTGAAACTCGCCAAAAGTTCAGAAGGTAACAGTGCAATTTACTCTGATAGGTTACTTATGGATTGACTACTAACCCTCAAATTAGTGATCATACTTGATTTTGAATTTATATATATATTTTTATTCTAAAATAAATCATATCATAATTTATCATACATTTTATTATAATAAAATAAAAGCCAAAGAAATAAATTATAGTGGCTTAAAGATAAAAAAACTACTTACGATGCTTGAATACTCTACTGTCCTAGTGTACTCGCTAATATGGTTGATTTATAATATGTGTCCTCACTTGGATATAAAGATTTTAATTCTCAGTTAATTTTTTGTAGTACTCGTTTGTCTCTTTTATCTTTAGAAGTATTGTTCTAGAAAATGCACTTATTTCCTACGAAACTATGCAATGTAATTTTATTGTAAATATTTTAGAACAATATTTTTAAAGATAAAATAGACAAACGAATACTACAGAAAATTAATTAAGAATTAAAATCTCTATATCCGAGTGAGGACACCTATTGTAAATCAACCATATTAGCGAGTACATTGAGACAGTAGAGTGTTCGAGCAACGTTGGTAGCTAGTATCGCTCTTTTCTTATCTTTAAACCACTCTAATTCATTTCTTTCGCTTTTTTTTTATTACAATAAATGTAGGATAAATTATGGTATAATTTATTTTAGAATAAAAAATAGGTTAAATTACATAAAACTCCCCTGTCAAAACCCGATTTTTCACTCCCCCCTGTCATTTAAAACCTACACTTTGCCCCCTTGTAAAATGAAAAATGTTCACAGGTGGGGTACGGTGTGTAAAATGACCATTTTGCCCCTCACCATTTTCGTCTCATCTCTCATCTTCCTCAACCGCCGCCTCGATCGGCAACGATTCACATCTCGATTGGCCGCGATTTCTTTCCATTTTCTTCTCCACTTGCTCCCCTTCTCCTCCTACACCCTCGCCGCCCATCGATTTTGGCGACAGTAGGGAGGAAAGCGAGGTGGGCGCTGATGGAGAGGTAGGTAAGGGCAACAAGGGCGAAGGCAAGGCGGTGGAGGAGGGCAAAGGGGATGTGGGCGAGGGCGAGGGCGAGGTAGTGGGGAGGGCGAGGCAGCGAGGTGGCGGCGAAGCGGCGAGCCGGAAAGAGGCGAAGCATCAGGAAAGAGAGCGGAGGGATATTTTTGGCTTAAAAAAATATTTTATAACGGAACCCTAACAGATCACTAACGGTAGGGATGAAGTGTACATTTTTCATTTTATAAGGGGGCAAAGTGTAGGTTTTTAAATGACAGAGGAGGAAAGTGAAAAATCATATTTTGACAGAAAATTTTTTTGTAATTTAGCCTATATATATATATATTCAAATTCAAGAATGATCACTAACTTGAGGGTTAATAGTCAATCCATAAGTAACATATTATAGTAAAATAATTTATAGTCAAGAATCCTACAGGGTAAATTGCACTGCTACCTCCTGAACTATTAGCGAGTTTCACTTAATCTCCCAAATTTTTAAAATAGACATCTAACACCCTAAACTCTAATATTTTATTTGTTTAACGGAGCTTGACGGAAAACTGACAAAAGGGATAATATGAATGAAATATTAGAGTTTAGGGTGTTAGATGTCCATTTTAGGAGTTCGAGGGGTAAAGTGAAATTTCGCCAAAAGTTAAGAGGGTAACAATGCAATTTAGCTTTATTTTTTATTTATAACTACCTACTATTCTTTTTATTTCATATTATCTATCCAAATGCTATTTTTTTTATTCTCGGAAACAACTTAATTTTCATACAAACGCAAAATTTATCTAATTCTTGCTTATACCTGAACTTATACTTATCTCTGAAATAGACAGGTCTTACTTATGCCCGAACCAAACGGATAGTATTTATTAGATAATTCAAACTACAATTTCAAAGTGCTTGAACATAAATTATCAGTCCTATAAATGCTGATTTTTCTTGCATCCAAACATGATTTTTTTTTTAGGCTAAATTACATAAAACTCCCTTGTCAAAATCTGATTTTTCACTTTCCTCTCCTGTCATTTAAAAACCTGCATTTTGCCTCCTTGTAAAATGAAAAATGTTCACAGGGGGGTACGGTGTGTAAAATAACCATTTTGCCCCTCACCATTTTCGTCGCCTCCATCCTCTTCCTCAACCGCCGCCTCGATCGGCTGCGATTCATACCTCAATCGGCTGCGATTTCTCTCCATTTTCTTCTCCACCTGCTCCCCTTCTCCTCCTGCACCCTCGCCACCCCTTGATTTCGGTGACAGTAGGGAAGAAATCGAGATAGGCGTTAATGGAGAGCTAGGCAAGGGCAACGAGGGCGAAGGCGAGGTGGCGAAGGACGGCCAAGAGGATGTGGGCGAGGGTGGGACAGTGGAGGAGGGCGAGGAGGCGGAGAGGTGGCGAGCCAGAGGGAGGCGAAGCAACATGAAAGAAAGCGGAGGAGTATTTTTGGTATAAAAAAATATTTTATAACGGAACCTTAACGGTAGGGGGTGAAGTGCACATTTTTCATTTTATAAGGGAGCAAAGTATAGGTTTTATTAAATGACAGGGGAAAAAATAAAAAATCGAATTTTGACATAGAGATTTTTTGTAATTTAGCCTTTTTTTTATACTTAAATTAGTATGGTCGAAGGTAAGGAAGCCATGCCAAAATCGCCTATAAGTGAGGGTTTCTCCATACATTGTTTACCGAAAAAATATGAGTAATACTACATATACACACAAAAAAAGGAACAGAACTGCATTCAATGAGTAAAAGCCATTCACTAGTTACTTAATATGGGACAAAAATTTTATGGACACCATGTCCAAAATTTTTTTTTGAGGATTGTCTGGATGGGTGCCGCGTGGCACCCGAGCCATGTGGGCTACCGTCCCCGCTGCTCTGCCTCTTGGGAGAGCAGCGGGTTTTTTTTCAGTGCACCCGGTGCACCATTTTTTTACTTTAAAATTTTAATTTTAATTTTAAGTTTAATTTTAATTTAATATAATTGATATATATTTTATGATATTTAAAAAATATATACAAAATAATTTTAAATCCTAAATTCTAAATTATTTTACATATATTTTTAAAATATCATAATATATATTATTAAATTATAATTAAAAAATACAAAATAAATTTAAAACCAAAACAATGTCCATATATATATAATATATATATATATATATATAGAGTATGACTAGAAATACTATTGGTAGTAAACGAGCCGTTTACTATCGATTTGTTTTCAGATGATAGAACTTTCAAATTGACGATCCGGACTCTTGTTGAAGCATCATCTATACGCACTTGAGAGTATTTAGAAAATCAAACAATTTCAAATCTTTGCGACATCATTGCCTAATGATGCAAAGGGTTTTAAAAATTTGTATTTTAATGGTCGATAAGAGACGTTTTCTCGTGTTAACAGCGTAAAGATATCCAAATCAATTGAATTTTATAAAAATTTTTAAAAGCTATTTAAAACAAGATCTATAGCTCTTGATCTTTGGAATTATAAGACTCCTAACATTAATTTTTAAAGAGTATTCATTTTCAGCATTTCTTTTTCTTTTCTTGATGGATAAAGAACAATATCGAAAGTGCGTGAAATTTGATTTCTAGAAGTTTAAAATGGTTTAGATCATATTAACAGGAGCTGATCGTCAATTTGAACTCTATCATCGAAACAAATCGGTAGTAAAATGCTCGTTTACTACCATTATCGCTACTGTATAAGTTCATATATATATATAGTATATATAAATATATAACCTCGAGTATATATATATATATATATATATAGAACTAGAGCTCTATGATATTAAATAGCATCAAATTATTGGTGGCTAACCAAGTTTTTGGCCATTGATTAAGAAATGTGGGTTAAGGATGAATGTGCGCGCGCCTAAGGTTGAGTGGGTGTTGGTTGAATAGTATGATCTAACGATGAAAATGATCAAAAGGGTAGATCTAACGGTGGAAAATTGGTACACCAAAGTCTTCATGCTATTAATACAATAGAGCCCGACTCTATATTATATATATAATACTATATATAATATTAAGGCAGGGCTGCTGTGCTCTTAGGAGCACGGAAGCCTCTGTGCTCTTGAGTCGTTTTTCGATGATGGAGTTCCGGAAGTCGACGATCGCTCCGTTAAACTTGATTTAGCCATATTTAAAGTTTCCTAAAAAATATTTTTGCGATTTTTCGATATCATTTATCTAGCAATCGAAATGATTCAAAATCATATAATTTTTAATGGGCTGAAATAAAAATCCTAGTAAAAAGTGGTGATATAGCACTAAAATTCGATCAGAAATATTGATCTTGTCATAATAGTATAAAGAATTTTGTATCAAAATTTCATCTAATTGAATATTTCACACCATTAAACTTGAAAACGGCAGATATCAACCATTAAAATTATGGATTTTTGAATCCTTTCGATCACCTAGGTAAATTATATCAAAAAATCGCAAAAATATTATTTTCTAGAAACTTCAAATGCTCTAGATTCCAAGTCTAACCGGAGCCGATCGTCGATTCGAAAACTCCATCATTCGAAAACGGCTCGAGGAGCACGGAGGTCTCCGTGCTCCTATAAGAGCACCAGCAACCTTACTTTATATATATATTATATATAGAGTTGAGCTAGAATACTATCGATAGTAAATCGAGCCGTTTTACTACCGATTTGTGTTTCGATGATACAGCTTCCAAATTAACGATCGGCTCCGTTAAATATAATCTAAACCATTTAAACTATCTAGAAATCAAATTTCACGGGCACTTTCGATATTGTTTTTTATCCATCAAGTGAAACAGAAAAATGAATGGCTGAAAATGAATACTCTTTAAAAAATGATGATAGGAGTCTTGTAATCAAAATCAAGAGTAAATCTTATTTTAAATAGTTAAAGAATTTTCTAACAAAAATTCAATTGATGTTGGATATCTTTACGCGCGTTAAACGAGAAAACGCCTCTTATCGAGCATTAAAATTACCAATTTTTGAAACCCTTTGATCATTAGACAAATATGTCGAAAAATTTGAAATTTAATTTCTAAACACTTCAAGTGGTACATCAATCATGTTCAAGCGAGCCGATCGCAATTTGGAAAGCTCTATCATCGATACAAATCGGTAGTAAACGGCTTGTTTAGCTACCGATAGTATTCTAGCAAAAACTCTCTCTCTCTCTCTAATATATATATATATACCTATATATATATATATATATATATATATATATATATATATATATATGTTAACATTAAAATAAAAAATAATGCACCATGTGCACCCAAAAAAATCCGGCTTCTCCCCAGTGCCACGCGGCGCCCATAGGGGGCGTCCCCAAATTGGTTTTTTTTTTGGACATAGTGTCCATAAAATTTTTGCCCCTTAATATGACTGGTAAAATCATCTCATTTATTGGATGAACGTATGAATGAGATATAAAATGTATAATTCTTTTGGAATGTAGTTTTTTCTTCCAAAAAATATTTTAAAAAAATCCCACAACTAAAACTCATTTTAAATTTTACATATACAGGGTTAGATCCACAAAAAAACGCTCGTGTACATAAAATTGAAATTAATAGAGCCAGCCTACACACTCATCTATTTTTCATTTAATTCATAACAATCCCACATCATGCTTACGAATCCGTGTCAACGATAAAAAATAATTACAATTCATGCGCCCAGGTTAAAGAATTGAGCATGGGATAAGATGTACAAATACAACTATTAGTAAATGACTAATTAAGCGTTAATCAGAATATCAACGATTCAGAGCCGTCCTTGATTTTCTCCGTTTTCTTTTTAATTTTCGTTAAACAACAGCAGCAACTGCAACAACATTCATTGCTCTTTGATGATCTCCGCGGCCCGCCTTTTTTCTATGTACACTTGGATGTTGGGGTTATTTCGTTTGTTTTTTTTTACTTCGTAAGGATCAGAAAAGGGTCAGCGAAGGATCGCAGCAGCGTCGGTTAGAGATCGTCGGATGCGGGGAGATTGAGATCAGGTATTCTGAAGCCGCCTCCTTCGCCGTCGTCGCATTGTACGAGAGGGGGCGGAGCAGCGCGGGGCGGAGCATCCGGCTCCTGCTTCGCTCGGGGCGCCGGCGAATCGCTTCTGATAGGTGTGTTCCGCTGGTCTAACCTCAGCTGCATGGAACAAGCAAGCGCGTGTTAGCAAATAAAACGTCGCTGGAGAAACCGAAAGGGGAGTGCGAAACATTAGAAAGAAAAGTCTGAGCACAAGCAGTTTATTCATTCATACATTGATTTCAAGGAGATAGAAGAGGAGTTCAGTGATTTGTATGATGAATAAGCAGGAAAATTAGTATACAAATAATTCAAAATATTATGTTCGAACTTAATCTAACCAATAATATCTGCAACATATCTACCTTATATGTGCTTAGAAGTATTATTTAAGATTACAAAAAATAAGACTTAACAGCAATTTAGAAACACTTGGTCAAAGTACCGTGATTGATTAAGGTAGATGAGGGTCAATTTCCGCATGGCAGAATCAAACGTAAAATTCAATATGATCTTAGAAGGAGAATACGTAAGGTGACTTTGAAATTGGACCTAGCTTAAAAGAAGAGATAATCTACGGACCACCTTCTAAAAAGAGAAAGGGGGTGATGAAAAGAATAGAAGAAGAAAAAGAGAACCAAGCGCTCGGGAGTCAAACCTGTTGGTTGCAACAGTGTCGCACCAACCAAAAGGGTTAGGTAGGAACGTAGGATACAAGCAGCTAACTTGGTAGTGCAAATTTAAAACTTGCGAGATTTTCCCTACCTCCTTTAAAAGTAAAAAGGGAAAAGAGAAAGGCATGTGATTGCCTGGATATCCTCATCTAGTAAGACGCAACAATTACAATAAGATCATGTTTGGACGTCTAAATAAGATATCTAATAATAATATATTCGGTATGATGATTTTCTTGTGTGATTGAAATTTAGAAGTATTGTTTTTAACTCATTCAAAGGTTTTGACAACTAATCTGATAGGATACCATCTTTTACCTACGAGATGATTTATTTTATTCCAAAAGAATAAACTAAAGTACTTAAATGCTATTCATTTTAAACATTAATCACGCTTCCCATCTACCCAATACTACATACTTCTTAAGTAAATCAAAAAAAATATATGCCCAAAAAAAGCATTTATGTATCCAAACAAAGCTTAAAGACTTTTTCTTGGTCACAAGCCAGTAGAGAATTTTTTGCCCAAACCTAGATTACCAAATCAGCTATGGACCGCCCATTCTATCTGATACTCCTCTTTCAATAATTAACTCATAGGGGCCCCTTGTAAAGTTTTAAGTGTTTAACTAATTGAAAAGGGCCAAAAAAATAAAATAAAAATTAGTGAGCTCACCTGCTGGCCAAGCACAAAGGACCACTTCCACAAGGAAATGCTTTGCGTCCTCCGAAGGATATACTTCAGAGACTAGTAATATGCTTTGAGTATAAACTAATTTAAACTATACATCTCATATATATATTAGCACATCAAACGGCCCGTTAAAACAAATAACAGTTTGAGCAAGATGTTCTCCAATAAGGCTTTGATGTATTAGTTTTTTTATGCAAACCTATCAAAACTTCCGACTACATGCATCACCAATCAGAAATCACTAAATTACCTATGTATACGTATTAGTAATATGTACATGAAACATTCTAAAAAAGTGCAAAATTATTACTTAATCTACAAACTTAGATCATGAAACTAATTGCTTCACACAAAAGGAAACCGTTAATGCAGATTCTAACAGAGCAAAGATACCGACGGACACCTGAGCACAGCCCATCTGTCTACATCACAGGGTTTCCAAAGGACAGAAGTCGTTGAAAGCATGAAATAAACAGCCTATCAACCCGTGACCATGACAAAGGATAGAATAGGCAAATTGTATGGATCAGACGAGCTCACCACTTAGTGACCCATGAATTGTGATGTTACAAATAGAATCAGAGTATGCTATCGCTTCGTTTATTTTTTTCTTCAGAAATAAATTTAGTTGAAAAATAAAATAACTAGGCTATTTGCGCTAGAGATAGTCGATCCAAATTAGCCTCATATTTTGAGGACCAAAAGTGCAGCTGGCCTATACTACCCGACAAGTTTACGTGGACTTAGACTAGAGAAAAACTCCGTGACAAATAATGCATGAAGGATATTCTCAGCAGGCTCAATAGAGAGCTCTAGGAGGTGCCACTCTGCAATTAGACAAAACCAACAACCGAGAAATTAACAAGACAATCGTGGGGGAAGAAGCCCCCACACATGCCCGCATAGCCGCACGTGTAGGGCCCACGTATCAGCCCTAACGAAGCTGACACGTGCGTGCTTTCTGTTGTCCGATTTGCAGATAACATGTCGCGATCGAGATTTTGTTAGGTCAACCTCCAATCCCTAGTGCTGTAGCGCGACAAATTTTTCACCCATCCACTATGGGGTTCAAGCAAGAGGAAAATTTTACTAAAGAGCTCTCCATCACGGAGGATGGGTGTAAACTATCTGGTTGCAATTTATGCGAATCTCAAAATTAAGTATAATCGGACGGTTCGCATCTGCCCGCCTTATTGAAGAGTTCTTCAAGAACTGTTTGATTGCATGTTGTAATAACTGCACTATATTTATAACTATATACGTATTCAAATTTAATATGTATAGAAATTTAAGTACAGCAGCTAGAATTACACCCAAACTGGCCGTGGGTCCAACTGCAGTAACTTGAGAGAATAATTTTAAATAAAAAAAAAAATTACCTCTCCTTAATCACTTTTTTAATAAAAAAAATATATTTTTTTCTACATTAGAGTTAGCTCCACTACCGCATATACAAAATAATAAAATTTTAAAAATACACTTCTCAACTACATGCAACTAACGAGTTATTTACAAGGTTAAAATATATATAAAACTTATCCGAATCACAGACTATTTTGATACGACCACCCAAACTTTTAATTTGGCTGATTTAAATAATTTGGCAACTCTTCGGACATAAAACTTATACTAAATTACTTATTTTAAAAAATTTATAATTATATAAATTATATAAAATATACTGACTAAAATTTATAAAAATACATGCGACCGAGCAAAATGCAAATTACTGGGTATGGATGAGGGAGAGGGGGGTCACCTGTAGCGTACGGTTCTCTGCCGACGCTGCGGCGCAGGCTCTGTGCAAATCCTCAGCCTCCTGTTTCGTTAAAAAGGAGGGTATTAAACATGATTAAAAATCACAATAAACACCGATCAACTGAAACCAAAATGAACAACGAGCTTTTTTACCTTCCGAAGCATCTCGTTCTCTTCGACCAGAGATCTCACCTCCTTCTGCAGATCGGGGAGCGCCTGCTCACCACGTAAGTACATACTACCGTTAATTAATCCCATAATACTAATTATAGTGGAGAGGAAGGGGTACAAAAAAGAGACGGAAAACACCAGCTTTAGTAACAAGGAAAAGGGTAAAATAAATACATTTTAACTAAACCACGAATAGACGCACACACAATAACAAATAAATGCGTCCACCAACCGTAACTTCATTTGCCTGGAACCTGTCCACCGCGGGAGCGGTGGACCGCAGACCACTTAGCTTTTTTTTTTTAAAAAAAAAAAGTGGAGGGAGGGTGGATGCATTACGGTCCACGGATAACGTGGTGGACAGGGTCCACGAGATATTAGTCCCGGACGGCCTCAGAGTTGCCCTTTTTGGACCATTTAAAACCGCTTCTTTTTCCGAGCGGGTCAGAGCATCTGTTTGCTCAGCTCTGATGCTGCCGTGCTGCAGCAGTCCCATACAAGTTAGGTAGGAAATGGCATACAAACCGTATTCCAAAATAAATCTCCCTCAAACTTTATTTTCTCTTATAAAAAAATTTTTTTATATAATTTTTATTTTTTAATTTTAAATTTAAATTTTGTAGTGAATTAAATTTTAAAAAAATTTATGTAATTTTAGCGCTCAAGTAGATATTTCTAACTAGTTGGTAAGATCCAAGATTTATTTGGGTAAAAATATAGGTGGCGGTGGCTAATTACAGATTCGAATACAGTAGAGGGGTCTCCGTGCTTTTTTTAAACCTGCAAATTATTAACTGGACCAGGTAATCCACGTGATACGTGTACCGAGCCTTCTTTCCCCAAACCAGGAAACAGCTGCAATTTTGCACTTTTACTAAACCAGCCTTAAAAAGAGAACACGTCCCAGCCTCAGCTTTAGCTGCTTTAAATAAAATAATAATAAATGAATGTCCAAAAATTAAAAATTTCACAAAATCCAAATTCTTATATATGAAAAATAAGTGATCTGTTTTATAGTATGATATCTGAAAAACAGAGTCGAAATTTGATAGTTTCTCCTAAAAATTCCAATACCTTCTAATTTTAAGACCCATTTCACAAAATTTTACGTGGCTACTCTCTCGCAGCAGTGGTGGACCAGGTCCAGGCAATAATTTTGCAAAAAACTTGGGCAAATGGGATTTTAATAGGGAGGGAGAAGATAGGTTGCCTGGTGGACCCGGTTCAATCGCACCAGTCGTCGACCGCAAAAGTAGCATCCATCATTTAAGAAGAAAAGTTCCAAAACTCGGGATTCAAAAGAGAGCAGCATCAACAGAGGATTTGAAGAACACGGCGGTCTACGGCTGACGTGGTGCACCGCATCCAGACAAATTTATCCTCTCGGAGAGGGTTGAAGAGAGAAAGAGATAGAGAGAGAGAAGCTCACCTTCTTCTTCCCCGGCCGCGGGTTTTTCGCCGGCGGCGTCTGGAATCTTCGAATCAACGGCTGCCGCCCGATCATCCCCACCTGAAACACAAGCGCACGCGTACAAAGCGCGTCAGCGATCGCCACGTGTCGCCAACCCTACCTGGCCCAATCAGGGCCGTTCAAGTTGGATCCGAGATAATTATGACGCTTATTATTATTATAAAGTGTATTTCAGAAAAAAAAAAAAAGTAAAAAAAAAAAAACCCAACACTACGGAAATATATGCTGCATCATCATCATTGCGGGACCGCGTGAGCCGGTGCCACGTACCCGTACAATTCAATGTATGCGGACTCCTTTCGTCCCTCGACTCCCTGCGTGGCAGCCGCCCATTGGCTGGAACTTACATACGGCGACGAGATCGCACACGCAGAAAGGGCAGATTACTGACCACTCCGGCCAACCACGGCTCGCCACGTGGACGGTCGATTCCGCGATTCGCTTCCACTCCCTCCCGGTATCGGATAAAGAGATGGGGATTTTACGACCGCGAACCAAACGCCGACCTAACGCGAAAAGTACCACCCAAGACCCCCAACCCCCTTATTTATCATTAAAAATTATTTTTTTAATATATATATATATATATATATATATATATATAAAATAATATAATATAATATATTGTTATTGTTATTTTCACCCCGCTTTTTGTAATTTCCACGCACGGTTTGACCGTGCGGTGGAGAAACTCAGCGCCGAGTAATAAATAAATTCCAGCGTGGAAATACCAAAACTCGTAGTTAAATTTTTTTATTTTTTATTTTTAATTATTTGATGGTTGGGCCCAGGGAGACACTCCCANCCCCCCTCGCTCGCCCCATCCACCCGCTCAAGCTCACGCGAAACCGCACCGGGTGATAAAGAAAGCTGAAATGACGAAAACACCCCTATTGAATTCCACGCTGCGCGGACCGATCGAGGGGTATTTTCGGAAATTCGGGGGCGAGGAGAAATCGGGCTCGCGGGATGCGGGGAAAGCCCCACCACCGAAGGGAGAAAGGGGTAGGGCCTCTCGCGGCGTAATTACGAAAATACCCCCGGTGCGAAAGTAGTCAACTCGAGATAATACTCTCGATTAAAATAATAATAATTACAAATTTTAAAACGAAAAATAATAGGGCCCAAAAAATAATAACGGTGAGATCCGAAGATGAGATGACGGAGCGGTGTGCAATGAATGGAGCGAGGAAAAGAAGAGGAGCGGGTAGGTAGGAAACGTAATTATGGAGTCTTGGTGAGGGTAATTTGGTCAAAAGAGGTTAAAAAAAAAAAGATAGAGAAAGATGAGAGAGAGAGAGAGAGAGAGAGAGAGAGGGGAGAGAGAGAGAATCGTACCTTGTTGTTGGTTGCGGTGGTGGGGCCGACGCGTCCATCCGCCGACGACGTGGAACCCTCGTCGGCGCCAGCGCCGCCGCCGCCGCTAGTGGACGCGGCGGAGCCGCCGCTGTAGTCGAGGGGCGACGCGGGGCTCGCGCGCATCCGCTTCACCCGCGCGGCCGCCTCCGCCGACGACGACGGGTCCCTCGGCGCGCGGCGGATCCAGTCCGCGGACGACCTCCGCGAGCGCTTCCCCCGCGCGGCGCGGGGCCACGGCTGGACCACGCGTTCGACGCCGGGTGCACCGGCGTCGCCCCGCCGCTCACGGCCGCGCCGGCCCCGCCCTCCCGCGGCGGCGTCGCCGCCGCCGCCGCCGCCGCCGCCGCCGCTGCGGCGTCGAGGGCCTCCGGGGGCGGATCCGGGTCCGGGAGGGGCTTGCGCCACGCCGGGGGCCTCCCGCCGAGGTCGGCGAACCGCAGCGCGCAGATCATCCGCGCCGCCTCCTCCGCCTCCGCGACGCACGACACGGCCTCCGCCATGGCTCGATCGATCGAACGAGAGAGAGAGAGAGAGAGAGAGAGTGCTCGCGCTAGGGCTCGTCGAAACCCTAAGAGAGAGAGAGAGAGAGAGAGAGAGAGAGAGAGAGAGAGAGGCGTGGTGGAGGAGGAGGAGGAGGACACAAAAAAAAACCTCGGCGTGGCGTGGGCCTTATAAAGGGGTGGAATAAAAGGGAATAAAAAAATATATATTAAGAAGAACAGGGGACTCGGACTCCGACTCCGACCCACTTCTTTTACTCCACAACCCCACCGTATAACCGTTACATATAACCCTCCCATCTCACTGACTCGTGGGCCCCGCACCTCAGCCCCACATCTCGGTCTCACAACCGTGGTATATAACCGTTGCATCCCTAGAGGGAGCTCCCCAGTGGGGCCCTTTTTCTCCGTGGACGTCTAAAAGACGGTTATGCCCCTGGGGGTTTGTGAGAGGGAGAGGGCGATTCAGCAAGGGCGTTTTCGTCATCTGAGAGGCGTAGGACGCAAGATAAGGGACGGGGCGCGGGTGGGGTGGGGGGCGCGGTGTGCATAGGTTTCCGTGCGAGTGTAAAGCTGTGGAGGAGTGGCATGTGATATTTGTATTGTTAGTGGGGTACTCTGTAAATTTACAGAAAAATAATCCCTATATTTTAGGCACGTGAGGTGGGTTCGTTGAGTTATGTTGGGTCGGGTTTGAGTTTAGGTTTGGATTGAGCCCATACTTGAATAATTCTTAGAATCTTCGTTTAATTTATTATAATAATAATAGTTATTAGAAGAATTAATTGGTTTAAGTGGTTCAAAACATAAAAAATTCATCTCTTACAAAAAACCAAAAACAAAAAATAATATAATATCTGATCTATTCAATTATTCAGGGCTTATTTGGTCAGACATTTTAAGTATGATTTATTTTACAGTCACTTTGTATGTCTCTTTCCGTAAAGTTTAATTTTTTATGTCGTATCGAATTCAGATTATTTGTCTCACTGACAAAATATTATACCAGTAACATTGAAAATCTTATTTTAGGATGTGTTTGTTTTATCAAAAATTTTAACTTTTTTTTTAAAAAAAGCCAAACCAAAGTTAAATATGGAGAAAAAAATTGAGGAAAAAAAACATAATATTATCCGTCTCTCACACCTTTCAGTTTTTACGTTATTCTTTTTGTGAAAACAAGCAGCAAAACTAAAAAGTTTACAATTCAGTAGTGACATAAATAAACGATAAAAGAAAACAACTTTTCACATAAACTGTAACTTATCTGAAAGTCTATTTTAATCTAGACTTTACATTCGATGAAATAATCGAGTTATTACTGAAAGTGCAGAGATCAAGTGATATATAATATTCCAAACAAATTTTTTTAAGGACCAAGAATGTAATTATCCTATTTTTGTCCAAACCATGTAGGATTGTGTGAAAGACGTGGTAGATCGTGCCTAAGGTGAGAGAACAATTTGTACCATAAGTTTGGTACAAATATTTTTAAGATTAGGTTATTAAAATGTACTGAAACAGTGAGTGTTTAATCAACCAGAATTGAGAAGTACTATTTACTGAAAAAAAAAATTAGTGGGGCAAAATTGTTGGTTTTATTAATCAGATTATAAAGGTCCCTAATTAATTAGGCATATTAGAGATTATAGTGTTACATATTTTAATCTTTATAGGGGCCAAATTAAATTTTTTCTACACAAAAATTGTGGGCCACCAAAAATTTTTCCTTACAAAACTTTATAATAACATTTTTCTAAAGATAAATATATTTTGTATTTTCAACCTCCTCAAAAATTTAAGAAATAGATATAGATCTCTGATTAAGGAGACATATTGAAGATTAAAATATTATAAATTTTAATTTTTAGAGGGATAAAATTAAAATTTTTTCTTACAGAATTTGTGGGCCACGAAAATTTTTTTTTCTCGCAAATTTTTTCTTACAAAACTTTATAATATTTTTTTTAAGATAAATAAATTATATATATATTTGTCCTTCTCAAACTTAAATTCTGATCTCGCCTATGATTTGCGTGCTAATGAAACATTATATTAAAAAAAAATGAGATAATGGGTAAGTATTAGAAAAAACTTAATTAATTAATGGTCTAATGAAGCGCATAGCATAAATTTAAGTACCAAGTTTATACATTATTGTCATAAACTAACTGCACTATCAAATAAAAAATGTTACGATGTTTAACTAGCTAAGTAGTATTTTAACAATATTTATAAAATTTATAAAAATATATAAATTACTTTGAAAATTTTTAAATGTATATTAGTAATTAATTTGTTTGTTAGTTATAAAATAAAATTAATTGCATACAGTTCCTTATAAACATATTGTAGTAGATATAACCTTACAAAGTTCAGTATTTTATATTTATCCACACAAAAATTCTAGCGCTTTTAGATATAGCTCTATTGTTAGGATTTATTATAAAAATATAATTAATTATAATTAAAATATTTAACTCTGATTGGTGAATAGAGAAAGTAAGTTTTTTACTCCATTTATATTATTTGTGACGGTAGAAAGAAAGAAAATGACTGTTGAAAATTTTTAGGAGAACATTTTTGTATAATCTAACAATTAGATAAGTGTTAAAAAATAAACAATATTCTAACGATAATAAATCAGAAGAATAAATATAAATATTACTAAATTTTAAAAAAATAAATATAAAAATTAAAATTTATAAAAATATATTTATTATTCAATACTTTTATAAAAAAAAACTGTATGAAATTAATCTTATAAAATATGCGACAGGCGAAGGAGCAGTAGCTCTACTGCTGTAATGTGACTCCATCAGGAAGGTTATTGTGTACTTTTTTTCAGTATTGCCTCGAGATTCACGTAAAGTACTTGGCCGAACCTTACACCATTTTCCGACATTACAATGCGCTTTCACTTGTGAATATGTATTTGAAATTGAGCTGCTTGGAAAACTTTAAAAACCTCCCCTGTAGTTTTATATTTTTTCACTTTAGTACACTGCAATTTAAAGTATATCAATTTGCCCTCCTATAGTTTTATTTTATTTTTTTTTAGTATCAATTTTATTATTATTTTTTCTTAAATCAGTGACAAAGTTAAAATTAAATGGTACTAAAGTAAATATTCGATAAATCTAGGTGGGTATCTGAAGTTTTTTTTGTATATAATTTAATGAAATATTAAGAAAAAGGCCGTCGAAAAGATAAAAACAAAACTATCGAGGAAAAAATTGATATATTTTAAATCACAGGGCACTGAAGTAAAAAAGTGGGAAACTATAGATTTTTTTTTGACGTTTTCCTCAGTATTAATTCCGGAAAAGCACTTTTTAAAATGGAGTGTTTTTGATTCCTCGAGAAAGCATAAAAAGTTATTTCTCAAAAAAAAATCATATTTTTTTATTTTCTAAATAAAAAATTTATAAGATGAAAATATTACCTTTCAATGAAAGAAAAATTGTATAAAAAATTTACTGATTTTGAAATTTTGCAAACGTGAATTATCTTTTATAGTTTTGCAGGTTCCGCCTAGATTTATTGTACTTGGATGAAAATGCCTTTTTCTTTTTTTTTCTTTTTTTTCTTTTTGTATGTGAAAGATACAGTACAGATTGTTACCGGAAATAATAAATGCCTATTACGAATCATATTACTGTTTTTGTCGGAATGCGATTTTAATCGTGCAACACCATTGACCATCTTCATTGTTTGCGGTTCAGAATTTTTTTATAAGAAGATTCTAAGGAGATAGGAGATAAGAAATAAACATGAACATTATGGTGAACAAATAATGATACAATATCAACCTAAATAGTATACCACAATTTAAAGAGTGTAATATTTCTATTGAGTAACTGACCGTCCCTAACGCAAGTAGTAAAGGACTTGTTGGTTGATGTAACGCCCCCAATAGTCCCACATAGGATGGGATACTGATTCCGATTAGTTTATATGAGACATACACGCTAATAATAATAACTGGGCTTAAGTATTTTGGGCCGGTGGTTTGGCTCAATGAGTTATTATTGCTAGCGGGTCGGGTCGTTAAAATTGGTATCAGAGACGAATACCAGCCGGAAGTGTGAGAACTAAGTGCTATGCGGGACAAAGTGCTACACCAAAGGATTTGGTGGGAGCCACTTCTAGAATCTCACATCGCCTGGTAATGGTTCTGATCTGTCTGTCTGTGATCTGGTTTGGGCCCGACGAAGACGTCAGGATCTAAACAGGGGGAGTTTGTAACGCCTCCAATAAGCCCACATCGGATGAAATAATAATAACGGAATTTAAGCGTTTTGGGCCAGTGGTTTAGCTCTAGCTCAACCAGTTATTATTGTTAGCAGGTCGGGTCGTTAAAGTTGGTATTCGGGATCCTAAGTTTAAAACTTAATTACTTCATATTTTCAACTAAGTTGATTTTTTTAAAAAATAAACGAAATGGATAGCATGTTATATTTCTCTTAAGTAAAAAAATATTTATAATAAGTAGTACAACAATGAGATAAATTAGTGTAAATTTTGCTCCAAACAGTGCCAACACAGAATCAAATAGTGCAATCCGGCTTTTCCTCTTCTCCTACTTTCTTATTCTTCTTCTTCTTCTTCTTCTTCTCACGTACAAAAATATAACGAATGTGCTTACAACTTTCAACAAAGTATTAGATTATAGAGTCGCCAAACCCTAGCACTACAACATACAACAAATTAGGCCAGCAACCAAGCTCGCTCGCTGTTTGCGAGCCTAATTAAGTTTTTTTGTGCTTTTAACTTTTTTTAGTCTTTGAATTAAAGTTTTTTGCGGCTTAGATGATGCATGACCCTCATATTCAGCTCAAGCTCGTAACCAGTTCGAAAAGCGCAACACCTGACTGAGTCGAATTGTATTTAAGTGAATTTACATTGGGCTCGTTAGTAATTCAAGCCGGTCCTATCTCGCTGGTGTTGGGCTCGTTGACTGGGCTCGGAGTCGGGACCATGGAGTTGCTTCACGTGCACGTCACGTGTGCTCGCTCCACCGCCTCTCACGGCGCTACATAGATGGATGATCGGATCCTCTGGTACATTCTCTGGTACCCCAACAAATATATCCCCCTCTCCCCCCCCACCTCGCTCTTGTACCCTTCTCCGAACACCCAAATGGGCGGCGGGAGGCGGAGGCTCGGCCAAAACCCTAGCGGCGGCGGCGGCCGTACTAGCGGCGGCGGCGGCGGGCGGCGCCGCTTATCCGGCGGCGGCGGCGGTGGCGGTGGCGGGCAATCTCGTCAAAACGCGGGAAGGCCCCGATTTCTTGGCGGGAAGAAGCCCGGCGCCGCCGCTGGGGTGGCCGTTTTGGGTCCGAGCTCTTGGTCGCGTGATCCGGCGGTGGCCGGAGGTGTAGGATTAGGGTTTACTTTGGGGGAGGATGCGGCGGTGGCGGAGGAGGAGGAGGAGGAGGTGGATTGTGGTCCCGTCGTTGGGCGTGTAGGGTTAGGGTTTTCTCCTCGGGAAGAGGCGGAGGAGGACGAGGTGGTTGAAGAGGGATCCGTGGGAATGGATTTGTATTCGACTCCGAAGGTCAAGGGAGAGAGGAAAAATGAGGGCTTTTTGTCGATCGGAGGCTTCCGAGTGTACACTGAGGACACATCCTCGCCAGAGGAGGAAATTGACGGGTCCGAAGATGACGATAGTGATGATGAGGAGGAGGAGGAAGAAGAAGATGAAGGGGAAGGAGGAGTTCCCATGGAGGAGGATGAAGACGAGGATGAGGAAGAAGAAGAAGAGGATTCGTCTGATGAGGATGATTCGTCCTTTAATGGTGACTCCGACATTGATGATGAGGTAGCTGAGGACTACTTGGAAGGAATTGGGGGAAGCGCCGAGCTTCTGAGTTCCAGGTGGCCTGGGACCAAGAGTTCGGATGAATCTGATGACGATGATGGATTGCCGAAGCCTGAGAAGTTGGGAGGGATTGCTCTTATGAATGCTTCGGAGAAGTACGGAATGAAGCCCAAATTGAGGAAGGGAAAGGGAAAGGTGGAAGATGATATGTGCGTTTCGCCCGCTGTTGGTTTGTTCCCGGGGGACGACGGTATGCTGCTAGTAAAGGATGTTAGGTCGAGCTCGAGGAGAAAGAAGCCTCCCTCTTCTTCTTCTTCTCATCTTTCTCGATCTTGGCCTTGTGAGCTTCGGAACAGTAAAAAGCATGGAAGTGTTCCTGGTACGAGCAACTATCACTCAATTCTCCTTGTTATCAAATTGGTAAATATTTTTATTCAGGGCGTGTCATAGTGCCATGACTTGCCAATTGCCATTGCATGGGAGTGATCCAGGTAGTGAATGTTGTGTAGACTTCGTGTATTCGAGGAAGCGCCATTGGAGTAAAAATTAATCATATGCTTGCATTTTATTGTATTTCTATAATCTTTCGATATGCTTTAGGTGGAAAGAAGAAACATCGAAAAGAACTTATTGCAATTAAGCGTCAGCAGCGTATGATCAATCGAGGTGTCGATTTGGACCAGATTAATTCAGTAAGAACTTATATTTGTTCCTGCTTGAATTTAGTCATAAACAGTTAGGAGCGTAGATCCTAGTGCATTTACGTAATGTAATTAAAAATTAGGAGTCTCACTTTAGTCTTTTTAAAGTGTTACTGGGTTTGCTGTATTCCTTACATCAACCGATGCTTACAATCTGATAGGGTTCAATATCTTTAGTTTTGAGCTAAAATTCTGTAAAGTTGTCAAGCTGATTCCTTTCAAAACCTATCCTTTTCTAGTGGTAAAATGTTATGTCTTCTATTGTGCTGGTTTTGTCTAATCTTTTATGTCTGAAATATCGTGTCTGATTTACTTTTCACTCTGAGTTAAATTTGATTAAATTTCAACGATGAGTTAAAACTTGATTTCCTTTTTTTTTTGTCAGCCTAATTTTGTTGTGGAAATCTTCTATCTGTTTTCGGATTTTGCTCCGAGTTTATATTTTGTTACTGATTCCTGAGTGAAAGAGAAATATAGGGAAGTTTGTTTTATCTAACTATTTCCGTTCTTGCGTGATATTTTAACCACAACTTCCCTAAAAAAATGGTTTGGCAAAAAATTATCTGTCAGTCAGTTGTAACTGGTCGGATGTCAGTTATGTCCAATTAATGTGTTTGCTCCGTTCAAATTTACTATGAACTCAGAAATCTTTTTTTTTTTTTCTTCCCTGTAGAAACTGAGGCAGTTGGTTATGGGCGAAGTGGATATATACTCATTTCAACCTATGCGATCCCGTGATTGTTCCCAGGTATGGTTCTTTCTTTTACATATTATAAAGTTTTTATAATATAGTGTTTGAATTCTAAATATGTGTCTATTATAGCAGTTATAATGGTATTTATATAGCATATTTTTATCCAGCATTTTAACTGGTGTTGCATTTTTGAGATTTGAGAAATTCTATTTATTGTCTTGTTATTACTCTAATCCTTAAGCATTAACAGCTCAAGTTTAATTAGGTCTGGGAACTTATTATTGAAGTTGTGTTTTTATGACTGAGAGAAGCGTAGATGACTTTGATTTGCAAATTAAATTATTTCATTTTGAGTGAAATCAAACCTAGATTATGGGTGAATATAGTATCTTCTGCAGTCCTAATCTATCTGTCAGCGACAGGAATATGATAGCGGTGTGAGGTGGTCGATAGTGCCGATTTTGGATAAATTTAGATAATGACGAATGAATATTGTTAGGTTCTTGAGATTGGTATTTATATAACAAATTTGCAGGTTTGTCCTTCATGTCATTATGAAGTTTTTATTTTTTGTGTCTGGTCTTATCTTTCTTTCTTTTTTTAACTTCTTTAGGTGCGACGACTGGCATCGATTTATCATCTACGAAGTGGCTGCCAAGGTTCAAGCAAGAAAAGGTAACAGAAAATTTTAAAGTCCCTTCTTGCAGTCTAACACAGATACTATGATAGGATTTTGGTTCAAACCGATCATATCACTAGTAAAATTATCTATCCATCAAATTCCCATTAATCGTGGTGGTTATATATTATGTCGTAGCACTATACAAGCTAGCATGATGGTTGTTTCCGCAGTAAGTTTGGGTTTAGAATAGGTAATCCATAATATTCTGCAAATTCTCTTCTGTTAATAACATTCATTGCAGCTTCGATTCCCTATAATGATGTTAGCCTCATGTACCATTTCTTCCAGCTTTGTGACGGTGACTCGAACTGCGCAAACATGTTTGCCGTCCTCAACTGACCAAATTCGACTTCATAAGGTAACCTTCTTCTCTTTTGTGTTGCATTATCTTCCTCTCCGTATAATATGTTCTCTTTTTTAGAGTTGTGCCTTTGTTGAGGGATAATGTTCTGTGGTTATGGTTCTCTTTGCTGGTAGCTTTCTTTAGTTTCTTTTATTTTGCCTTCCCCACGCAATTGCCGTCCTGCGGGGAATTCAATTTTCTTTTAGAGGCCTTTTAGTTTTTACATTTCAGATTGTTGATAATTATAGCAATCAATCATCTATTATGTTTGCTATTGGGAAAGTTTGCCACGTTATTAGTTCTTTGTTTCTTTGTATCATTGCAGAAAACTTGATGGTAATTTTGTTATTTTTGACATTTAAGGTTGAAGTTATAGACATTTAGACACAATCTCATGTAGAGCCAACAACCGGGATTGTTGAACTCGAATGCGAGCTGTGAACTTTGAATCATCACCCCTAATTAGCTTCAAAGTCATGATGAGAGTTTTCAACAAAAACTCAAATAGTAGTTTTCTGTATTCGAAGTACAAGAGCATATCTGTTGCTCACGTGCTTTTTCTTATGAATCCCAGCTTTTAGGAGCGGGCGTCGAGGATGACGACTTCGTCATAAATCTTGACAAGAAGAAAGAACCTAAATCACGCCCTAATGGTTCATCTTCCAACGGCAAGCTAACAAAGAGTCGGGACTTGAGTGGGAAGAAGAAACGGGATGGAAAGCAGGGCTCGGCTTCATATGCCGAAAGGCCAGTTTCCTTTGTGTCCTGCGGAGCCATGCAAGTCGATTCAGTGACGGAGGAAGTGTTTTTGGATTCAAACGGTACAATGACTGAAACGAAAGCTGTTGAGAATAGCACTTCTGATTTCGGTGCTTTCGAGATGCACACAAAAGGGTTTGGATCCAGAATGATGGCGAAGATGGGTTTCGTTGAAGGCAGCGGCCTAGGCAAGGACGGGCAGGGAATACCTCAGCCCATCG
This sequence comes from Ananas comosus, assembly GCF_001540865.1. NCBI lineage: Eukaryota > Viridiplantae > Streptophyta > Magnoliopsida > Poales > Bromeliaceae > Ananas > Ananas comosus. Next base: position 8,149,982 of record NC_033639.1, read on the forward strand.
AAGCGACCAAACGGCCGAAATCGCTCGGATTAGGTGTTCAGTTTACGGCTGCAGATTCGGAAGGTAAGCAAATGGAAGCAAGTACGTCCAAGAAGCCAAGGGAAGCGAGAAGTATCGGAGCGTTTGAGAAGCATACGAAGGGGTTTGGATCGAAGATGATGGTGAAAATGGGTTTTATTCCGGGCACGGGATTGGGGAGGGACGCGCAGGGGATCGTTAATCCTTTGACGGCCGTTAAACGGCCAAAGTCGCGCGGTTTAGGGGCCAAGTCTTAGTTACATCTTGTTTATGCATTTAGCTTGGTAACTCAATTGTTTTCATGATTGTAAATTATTATATGATCAATCTAGTTTTATTGGTCTTTACTCCTCTTGTATTAGGAGGGGAAATTAGATCTAAAATTCGAGACTCGCTCAAATGGAAGGAAAATTAAGGAATTAATTAAATAAATCACAAATGATTTCCTATCATTTCGTCTTTTTATTTTTATTTTTCCTTTTAGTAATATCTGTGTGTCTCTTTGTCTGTGTGTGTTGTGTTAAGCGCATCTTAAACTAAAATTTTTTAGGCCTTGCTTAGATGTTAATTAAGTTGCCTTATGATAACTTATTCCGTATGGTTTTTATTTTTTTTATATAATAGTAAAATAAGAGTTTAATTTTTGTTTCTCGAAAAATTTTGATATTCATAATTCAGTAGGATAATATATTTTATCTACATGGTAAGTTATTTTAATCTTAAAAATGATTTGAAGGCTGAATACGCTATTATGTTCTAGATTTAACCACATTCCTAACTTTTAAGTTTATAAAAAAATGTCATACCAAATAGAATATCATAAGATAGATTTTTACGACATTTAAATGGAATTTTAATTTAAGAAATACTAATATTTTCTTTCCTGATCAATGGAGTGTTTTCTTAATCATATTTGTGTTTTCTTAATCATATTTCTCCTTTCACTATAGCTATTTTTTAGTGTATAATTGAAAATCGGAATACGAATGAACGACTGCAATTGTTATGCAGAGTTCTTCTTGGATCCCGATTCAATCCGGCCTACTTAAAATGAATCAAATAATATATGTTTTCATTCTGTTAATTTTCAATATGCCAAAATGTTTCAGTAATAAAATTTTAATATATATATATGAATATGAATTGAGTTCCTATGCTTTTAGCTTGTAGATATTTAGCCATTGGATTAAGAGATTTGTGGTTAGGATGATGTGGGTCTCTTAGGGTTGAGTTGGTGGTTGGTTGAATAGTATTTTATCGTAGCTCCAAATATATATATATATTATATATTATATTTATATATAATATATAGAGTTGGACTGGGCTTACTATTAGTAGCAAAATCCTATATTTGCTACCAGTTTTTACTTGGATCAACTCTTTTATTATTTTAACCATTTGGATTAAATACTATTACCCAATGGGAACACATCACCCTAGGGGATTCACTCACTAAACGACTAAAATCAGTCCTGACGCCTACAATTTTTCTATGGCAAGGGGTTAAAAACTTGATACGTAAAAAGAGTCGTTTTACTACTTAATTAGTTTATTCAGCTGCATTCATATATTTTTATTATTAGTAGGGGACTCTATACTTTTTATGAGTATATTAGAGTTGAGTTAGAATACTATCGATACAAATGGTCTCGTTGCATTCCATTTGTTTTCGATGATGAGCTCCAAATCGACAATCGGCATCGTTGAACATGATTCATACACTTGAAGTGTTTTAAATCAAACTTCATACATTTCTATATTATTTCTATTCATCAAGTGGACACAAAAATAATGCTGAATAAATATTTTTAAAATATGATTAGGAGTCTTATAATCAGAATCAAGAGTATAGATCTTGTTTTAAATAGTTTAAAGAATTTTATAACAAAAATTCAATTGATTTGGATATTTTTACGCCATTAAACGAGAAAACGCTCATATAACGACTATTAAAATTACAAATTTTGAAACTTTTGATCATTAGGCAAATGATGTCGAAAGATTTGAAATTTGATTTTCTAAACACTTTAAGTGGTATATACTCATATTCAACGGTGCCGATCGTCGATTTGAGGCTCTATCATTGAAAATATAAATTGGTGACAACGGAGCCCGTTTGCTATCGATAGTATTCTTAGCTCAGTTTGTACTACTATATATATATAATTATATGATTATATGATGTATATATATATGAGGCTGGGGCTGCTATACTCTTATTGAGTATAGACTCCTCTGTACTCATAAATATTTTACCGTTGAATTGGTGAGATAGTTGAATTAGGTATAATGGCGGCCCCCATAGAATGATAGTGGCGGGCATAGGTTGAGGTGGGTAGTGTTGAATAGTATGATCTAACGGTGTAAAATGAAAAATGCCCAATAAATCTTAAGGGGCGAAAGTTTGAGTATAAAGGAAGCCATTATCATAAAAATATAGTAGCAAGAGTCGGTATATATTTATATTATGTAATAAGTATGTATATTATATATATGATAGATATATAGTGTTTATAGTATATGTATTTTTTATGTATATATATATATGTATATATAATTTGTATATAATATTATGTTATATAATATATGTATATATTGTTTATAATTATATATACATATGTAGTATATATATTATATGGTATATGTATATACACTTATATATATATGTATCTATATATATATATATATATGTATATATAATTAGGCTACTATACTATCTATAGTTTCGGAGCTCCGATACTATAGTCTTGTTTTCAATTTTAGAGTGTTCAAATTAACGATCCACACCATTAAATATGATCTAGGGTATATGAAGTTCTTAGGAATAAAATTTTAGTTTTTTTCGACATCGTTTACTTAGTAAATAAATTATGTCAAAATGAACGGTGAAAATTGAATTATCTTTAAACTTTGAGTATGGGACTTTTAAATTCAAGATCAAGAATGTTAACCTTAATCTAGATAGTTTAAAGTATTTTCTATCAAAATTTGAAGAAATTTAGATTCTTCTACACCGTTAAACTCCAAACTCGCCATAGTAGCCATTGAAAATTGATAATATTGAAATTGTTTGATCATAAAGTAAATTATGTCGAAAAAATATAAAATTTTATTTGTAAAAACTTTAAATACCCTAAATCAGTTTTAACAGTGTGGATCGTTGATCTGAACACCCTAAAATCGAAAATGGAACTATAGTACCGGAGCCCCGGTACTATAGATAGTACAGGAGACTAGCTCTCTCTCTCTCTCTCTCTCTCTCTCTCTCTCTCTCTCTCTCTCTCTCTCTCTCTCTCTATATATATATATATATATATATAGAATTAGACTGGAATACTATTAATAGTAAAACCCTCTTTTTGCTATCAAGTTTTTAACCCTTAGATGAAAAATTGTAGGGTGAGGATGATATTAGTCAGTTAGAGTTGAGTAGTCTCCTTAGGGTTGAGTGGTTCCCACTGGGTTATAGTATTTAATCCAATGGTTAGAAATGATGAAAAGAGTTGATCCAAAGGCTAAAAAACTGGTAGCAACAATGGGATTTTGCTACTAATAGTAGCCCAGTCCAACTCTCTCTCTCTCTCTATATATATATATAGAGTCCGACTAGGATACTATCGATAGCACCAAGTACTTGATGCTTGGTGCTATCGAGTTTTTTACTGTTAGATTTAACATTTTGATTATTTTTACCTGTTAGATTATACTATTCAACCAATAACCCACTCAACCCTAGGGGGCCCACAACATCCTAACTGCACATTTCTCAATGCAAGGGCTAAAAAACTAATAGCACCAATGACTTGGTGCTACTAATAATATTCCAGCCTAGTTTTATATATATATAGTCCGGCTGGGATACTATCGATAGCACTAAGGATTTTGTGCTATCGAGTTTTCCACCGTTAGATTTAACCCTTTGATTATTTTTACCCATTTGATTATACTATTCAACCAAACACTCACTGAACCTTAGGGAGTCCATATCATCCTAACCACACATTTCTCAATCCAAGAGTTTAAAAACTAATAGTACCAATAGCTTGGTGCTATTAATAGTATTCCAGCCTAGGTGGTTGATTGAATAGTGTAATCTGATGGATAGGAATGGTAAAAAAGATAGATCTAATGGTAGAAAACTTACAAACACAAAGTATTTTGTGCTTTTAAAAGCACCATAATCAAACCCATATATATATATATATATATATAAAGAGAGAGAGAGAGAGAGAGAGAGAGAGAGTTTTGCTAGAATACTATCGATAGTAAACGGATCAGTTTACTACCGATTTGTTTTCGATGATAGAGCTTCCAAATTGATGATCGACACCGTTAAACATGATCTACACATTTTCGATATTGTTCTCTTGTTCATCAAGTTAACAGAAAAATGAATGGCTGGAAATAAATATCCTTCAAAAAGTAATGATACAATTTTTATATTTGAGATCTAGAGTCAAGATCTTATTTTAACTAGTTTAAAGAGTTTTTTAACAAAAATTTAGTTGATTTGAACTTTTCTATACCGTTAAATGAGCAAACACACCATATCTGCCATTAAAATTATAGATTTTGTGACCCTTTGATCGTTCAGTTAGTGATGCTAAAAAATCATGAAATTTGATTTGTAGATAATTTAAATGGTCTAAGATCATATTCAACGATGCCGATCGTCGATTTGGAAGCTCTATCATCAAAAATAAATCAGTAGTAAACCGAGCAGTTTACTACTGATAGTAGCCCAGTCAAACTCTCTCTCTCTCTCTATATATATATTATATATATTCCCTTTGGATATTGTAGATTACACAATTATTAAACTAGGGTTTACTTTTGAGACATTAATTATTAAATATTAAGATAGATGCGTGACACATGCGAATGGATCGGGCGCCAGCAATAAACCCAACAACTTCCAGGGTCCATTTTGATGGATCCGAATCAATGTCCCCACTACAAGCTCTAGTCTCAAACACATGCACAAAATGGAGTCTTTAACCTTTTCCAAATCTTTTATTTTGATCTCTAACTCTTTTTTTTTTCATGTAATTAAAATTTAACACATCAATTTTATTTTAAGCAGTTTGCTATTATTAATAATACCGCTAATTTTAAAGAAAATGGCACATGATAAAATACTGACACGGCAAATATTGATCGGCACTGATGTCGTAGCGATGTGACTTAATTAAAACAAAGCTAAAAATTATTGATTTGTTTGTGAAAAAAAAAGCTTTAAAATTGAAATAAAAAATTGAAAAAATGTTATGAATTAATAATGCAATTAGCCCCGAAGAAAATAACCATACAAAAAATAAGTTGATTTCAATAATATAAAGAGTCAGTTCATATATAGCCCTGGAACTATCGTAATTACAATTCAACTCAAATTTGATAAAAATTTGAAAATAGTAATTTTACCATTAGTTATTGTAATGTCGAGGAGTTTCGCTGTTCAGATGTGCAAATATGACTCTAAAACTTTTATAGTAGAGAAATTTTTTTAGCATTTCCATGATCGATATTAAAATCTCGTCGGTAATTTTAATTTACGATCGAATTACAATTACATCCAACCAAACTCCCCTTTCATGGAAAACTCGAGCTCACCACCCTGCCTAGTTTTAATAATAATAAAAATAATAATATAAATTTAAAAGAAAAAGGGAATCTAACCAAACCACGTTGCTTAGGTCAATGCCTTATACCTAATTCACCACATGAAAGAGCCCCACCAACCAACCAAATATGTGTCAATTATAAGCAATTAAATTAATACCTTGGAAATTTCTAATAAGTAATGTCAAATTAAATTGGTGGCCAAAGAATAAAAAAGGAACTTTGTGCAGAATAGAGTAAGCAACCTCAGAAGAAAAAGATGGATGGAATATACCCAACCACTTAACAAACACACATTTTGCATTGATAACTCTAAAGCATCTTCCATTTAGTTATTAATTGTAATTTGACCCCATAACAATAATGAAGGTAAAATATGTATGCAAGGGTATCAAGGCTAGATCTAATTTGGGTATAAGATATTTCTGCTAATCTCCGTATAATTGTACGTGGGAGATCGAGCGATTTCGTGACTTCTGTGTCGAAACAAATGTCAGGTCATCGACTTTCTCAGATTATGAGTTTAGCTTTCAAATCAGTTAAGTATATAGATTATAACATTGCTACGTAGTAAGAAAATTATTTAAAAAATTAAATTTGATGAACAGTTGTAATTCTTCGGTGCATAGAGATTAGATTAGTTATTTGTATAAAAAAATTATGTTTTTTCTTTAGTTGCAAAGGAACATATCTCTTCATAGAGAGATGCGTCTCTCTAGCATTCATAAAATAATGTGTCTTTTAATTAGATATTTGTAAAGAGTTAGATATAGATACTAAAAACGAAATCCTTTCATAGTTTATATTTTGCAAATAAGAAGTGTTTCATATTCTCAAATATATATTAATTTTTTTCTCCTTTCTTAATTTTTTATACTAATTTTAAAAGAGAAGTTTTTTTAAAAGTGGTGTTTGCAAGTTTTTGATGATTTTGTTATATTATGTGAAGACAAATATAATCTTAAAAAAAAAAGGTGTTGATATAAGTCTTATGATCTCAATTAACCTGATCTCCATGTGCTCTTTCTATATAACAATATCCAGGCAAACAATATATATTCAGCCCCTTTTGTCCTCTTTTCTGTCAATTTGATCTGATTCTCCCTAACAATTTGACTAAACTACACCAACTCTACATCCTCCTAGATCAACATGCATCTTGCAATTCTATTACTTGTACATTGAATTATTATCCCAACAAACTCACCAAGTATTCGAGATTCTAAATCAAAATTCTAGTTGTTTCACATTTTCAGTTAAATTTATTTAAAAAAAAAATGAAACGGTTAAATTTAAAAAAAAAACTAATTATCAATTCACATAATCAAAGTTGCGTGGAAAAAAATTGATTTTTTATCAACAATACTATTGCTTCTTTGTAGGGAGAGTTTTAAAAAAAAAGAAAAGAAAAAAAGGTAAACTATAGTTTGATGCAGATGAAGAATAACAACAGCTCAAATGATTTACATTGTGTTTGCAATGATCTGCTACCACTAGCAGCTCAAGAAGTTTCTTTTTCTATATATACTTCTTCTTTTCTTTCTTTCTTTCTATTTTTTTCGCACGCGATATCAATCGATCTTCACCGACGAGAAGAGGTAGTGCACGAACCAGAACGACGAGACGAAGCCGACGGTGCCGGCGGCGAGCATGACGGCGAGGACCATCAGTAGGGAGTACCCCAGGTAGAGCGCGGCCGACACGGGCCCGCTGAGGCTCTTGAGGTCGAAAACTAGGTACTTCACCGCGTACACGAGCACGTACACCGCGACCGACCCCGGCGCGAAGAACGCCTTCCACCACCACCGCCAGTCCTCCGCGCAGAGGTGCACGTAAGTGAGCACCAGCGCGACCTCCGCGCAGACGACCACGAAGAGGCCCAACACCAGCAGTAGGAACCCGAACACGTAGTACACCCGGCCCATCCAAAGGCTGGAGAAAATGAAGAGCAGCTCGACGAATAGCGTCGCGAAGGGCAGCGCCCCCGCCGCGAGCACCAGCAGCCACGGGGGGTACCTCCGCATGGGGACCTCCCGCGGTATCTGGTTAGTGGGCGTCGGGAATTCGACGTGCGGTGCTTTCGCACCGAAGAAACCGCCGACGAGAGTCAGCGGCACGGAAATGCAGAACCAAGTGAAGAGCAAGAAAGTAAGGAGAGACGAGGGGAGGGCCCCCGTGCTATGGCTGGCCGAGAGAAGGCAATTGAGGACGGCGAGAATGAAAGACGCTAAGCCCGGGAACGCGCACGCGACGCGCCACGACACCGCGGGCCACCCGGCGGGGTCTCCGGAGTTGAGCGTCTTCCATAGCCGGGCCGCGGCGTACCCGCCCGCGGTCCCGAGGACGAGGAAGAAGAGCAGCATTCCGGAGATGAGGGCGCCGCGCGCCGCGGGCGACATGAACCCGAGGGCCGCGAAAAAGATGGTGGCCGCCGCCATGCCGAGAATTTGCACCCCCTCGCCGACGAGCACGCAGAGCAGGAGCGGGCAGCTCGGCGGGCGGAAGGCGTCCCCCGCGACGAGCTTCCATCCGGACAGCTCGCCGTCCTTCGCCTCCGCCGCCGCGTCCAGCGCCTCGTACCGCGCCAGGTCGCGGCGGACGGTCCGGAGCATAATTGCCACCGCCACGGCGGCGAGCATCGCCACCACGGCGAGCGAGCCGAGTATCGACAGCCAGTGCACCCTCTCGGCGCCGCCCTCCGACCGCAGGTACGCGTCCCAGCGCGACGGCCACCGCACCGCGCTGCCGACGAACTCGACGTCGTACGTGAACGCCACCCGCTCACCGGCCGCCACCCGCATCCCCGGCGACCTGGCGTCGCACTCGATCGGCGCCGGGTATTCGTCGTACATGTCTAGTCGCTCCGCGAGTTTCCGGTCGTGCCGGACGCTGCACGGCGCGACTTCGAATCCGACGACCATGAATTCCTCCTCCTCCTCCTCGTCGGTGGCGTTCCTCGGGATCAGCTGCTCGACGGCGACGTCGCCGGTGCCGGGGATGAGAGTCGTCGTCATCCGATCACCGTCGTCGGCGTCGCCGTGCACGCGGACGGTGAACTTGAGGTGATTGAAGATGAAGTAGTCGTCGCCGCGGCGGGCTCCGATGGGGAAGCCGCGTTGCTCGGACGCGACGTTGATGGCGGGGAGGTTGTCGAGGACGAGGTTGGCGGAGTAGGCGGCGTCGACGCGTTGGCGGAGGAGGGCGAAGTCGCGGGGGGAGAGCGGGGGAGAGGAGCAGAGGAAGGTGCGGGAGGCGTTGAGGCGCATGCGGAAGAGGTAGGGGGAGGACTGGATGCGGTCGCCGAGGAGGAGCTCGCCGAGGGACTCGGCGGAGGGGCGGGGGCCGGCGGGGGGGGGGGGGGGGGGGGGGGGGGGGGGGGGACTGGCGCGTGCGTCGCGTCGGCTTCCCGCAGGACCGGGTAGATGGCACAGGCAACGCGCGCCGCGGCGGTAAGACTGGGCGGGGGTAGGTGCCCGGAGGTAAGAAGGCGACGGAGGAAAGTGAGCAGGAAGGAGAAGGAGAAGGCGAAGAAGAATGCAGAACTAGCTGCTGCTGTTGTTGTTGGAAGAGTGATTTGGGAGACGACATGGTCTTGAAGGAATAAGGAAAGGAAGACTGGAAGTAATGGTGAAAATTGGGATTTGGGGGAATGGGGGAATTGGGGTGGTGGGATTTAGATGGAGAGGTTGAGAGGAGAGAGAGAAGAGAGAGAGAGAGAGAGAGAGGGCAGGGGAATGGAGAAGGAGATGCAGCTTGATGGGTCTTACAATTACTTGACTACTGTTGGCTAGTGAAGGACAGAGAGAGGAGGCGGTAGGGGAAGTTGCTTGTTTATTATAGACGATTCAAAACATATTTTCCAGAAGAAAAATGCTATTTGTAGTCTGTACACCTCTACTATTAATATACATAGTATGAGTTCGGTTGCTGCAATCGATTGGAACAAAAGCCTAATGTTATCCGAATTTTTTTACCGTTCTTTGCACAAAATTTTATTACTTATTAATGAGTGGCAGCTTTGGTTGAATATATTAGGAAAAACTTCAAAAACCTCCCTGTGGTTTCCAACTTCTCACTTTTAGTATCCAGTGGTTTAAAGTGTATCAATTTGTCCCCCTGTGGTTTTGTTTTTATTTTTCTATAATTTTTCCTTAATATTTCGTTAAATTATATGCAAAAAAAACATGCAGATATCCATCTAGATTTACGCGAATATTTACTTTAGTACTGTTTAGTTTTAATTTTGTTGCTGATTTGAGAAAAAAAAATAATAAAATTGATAAAAAAAAAGAGAAAAACGAAAACTACAGGGGGGCAAATTGATAACTTTAAACCACAGGGTAACCAAGGTGAGAAAGCTGAAACCACAAGGGGGTTTTTTGAAGTTATCCCAATATTTATGTACCGTGAACAATCATTGCAACCGCGAAAGAGGGGTCGACGAAGCGGAAGCGAGGATAATAAGTAAGAACGGTTAGTTTTAGAAATAAATATAAGTTTAGATTATAACAGAAACTAGATCAATTTTGTATTTTGGATGAAAATTAGATGTTTCCTAGAAATAAGATAAATAGCGTTTGAATGGTTAGATTGACAAAGTAAATAAAAGTTATAATTTGAAATTAAAATTATATTATGTAATTAATTAACATCAAAATTACTTAAAAATAAATAATAAATTAATTATTCATAATTAATTATAAATAATAATAAGTATTAATAATTAGTATAATTAATTAATAAAATAATAATTAATAATATTGATACTAATTAATAATAATAATAATTGATAATTATTAATAAAAAATAAATAATTATTAATAATATCGATTATCTAATTTTTTAATAATAATAATAATTATATTTATTAATAAATAATAATAAAATTATTAATTAATTACTAGTATAATTAATAATAATAATTATCTAATTATTAATAATTAATTACAAATAATAAATTAATAATAATTATACGCTTATACTACTTATTAAGGATAATAATTATTAATAATTATTAATAAATAATAATATTTATTAATTAATTAATTAATAATTAATTATAATAATAATTAATAATAATAGTGATTGTCTAATTAATAATTATTACTAATTAACTATAATAATAATTAATAATACTATGGATTATCTAATTCATTAAGGATAATAATTATTAAATTAATAATTATTAATAAATAATAATAAATATTATTAATTATTAATAATTAATTATAAATAATAAATTAATTATAATAATTATCTAATTATTATTAATTAATTTTAATTAATTAATTAATTAATTATTAAAGTAATAAATAATAATTTAAATATATTAATTAGATTAATTAATAATTTACCGTCATTAAAATTAAATTTAGATTTTAATTAACCTTGTTCTTATCAAGAAACAAGCTTGTTCCAGAAAAAAGGTAGAACAGCAGTTTCAGGACAGTTCTAGTCTTATCCCAGCTTATTTTTGAAATCCTGGAACTACTGTTCCTGAGTATTAAATATCACGTTTGGAAACAAAGGGAGGAACAAGGGCTTATTCCTCTTCTTGTTTCCGAACCAAACGCTACCAAAAGGTTTTATAGGGTTGACTTGATCAACGGTGGAGCTTGATCGATCATAGATGGATTTGAAATAATGTTAGGGACTTTTGACCAGTTCAAATCCAGTTGAGCTCAAAAATATGATGTATGTAATAATATTCATTCAATTTAAAAACATAAGTCTATCAGGTATTTATCCACTGATAGATAAAAACTTAAGCCTATAAATTATAAACCCGCTAATAAATAAAAACTAAAGTATATCTGGTTTGGTTTCACTAATAAAGAACTAGGCTGGAATACTATCAATAGTACCAAGTTATTGGTGCTATTGAATTTTTAGCCCTTGAATTGAGAAATATGGAGTTAGAATGATGTGGGCCTCTTAGGATTGAGTGGGTGGTTGGTTGAATAGTATAATTTAACGGATAAAAATAATCAAAGAGATTAATCTAACGGTAGAAAATTTAATAGCACAAAGTGCTTGATGCTATCGATAGCATGACAGCCGAATTCCACTAATAAATATCAATTTTTTACTATCTTATTAATTATTCGATTTCGAGTAGTTGTGCTTTAACCTACACTAGTCAGAAATTCATCCGAGCTTATATGCTTGACTTGCGTCTCTCGTGTCTGGTTGTTTTTTAATGCATCAACCATCTGAGTCCATATACTTAATATACGCCTTTCGAATCTAATTCATTTGAGTGTACTGAAACATCATATCATATTATCATAACTTTTTTTTCTCTAAATCCGTTGAATTCGTAAGAATCACTAATTTGATGTACTCTTAAATAGATAATTTACCGACTATGTAGAAATTTTTCTTTCTTTTTTTTCCCCATAGTGGAAGATTTTTTAGGGCAAAATTTGACTAACAATTACGTAAAGTAGTTCTCCCAACCATATCGTTACCTATCAAAATTCTCCAATTTTTTTTTTTTAGAGATTCACAAATACTATATAACTTTTTGGTTGCCGAAATAGTTTTTTCGAATTAAGTATATAAATATACACAAAAAGATATAAAAGATTATAGAAAACTAACAATTATTCAATAAACAAATAAAAATATTTTTATAAACTATTCATTGTTAATTGAATAGTGTATTATATATTTTTTACTATCGTAAGAATAATGAATAATAAAATAAAGGCTAAATTATATAAATTCCTCCTTATTAAAACTCGATTTTTCATTTTTCTTTTCTGTCATTTAAAAACCTATACTTTGCCCCCTTATAAAATAAAAAATGTTTACTTTGCCTCCTACCGTTAGTAATCCGTTAGGGTTCCGTTTATAAAATATTATTATATATTTTTTATGCCAAAAATATCCTTAGTCTTCTCTCCTGGGGAAAATGATGAGGGGCAAAATGGTTATTTTGTCATCACAATTCACATCGTTCCCTCTGTGAACATTTTTTATTTTATAAGGGGGCAAAGTATAGATTTTTAAATGACAGGAGGGAAAAGTGAAAAATCGAATTTTGACATGGAGGTTTTTTGTAATTTAGTCTAGAATAAAATGATCAAGCACATTATGCTTTATACTTTTATATATATCCTTCAGTGTTATATATTATAATTTATAAATGAAATTAACTATTATTGAATTTTACAATTTTCTCGAATTTTTGTTGATTTCTAAATCCATTACTAGTTGAATAACAGTGAAAGATTAACAACTTAAATTAAGCCTTCAAACTTGTATTTGTTAGCATCTTCGCATACATATATAAGCCAAACTTGACTGTAACCTTAACCTCTCGCAATAGTTAACGCCTCTGTGTTACTAAACTCTTCTTGTTTTGTAATAGAAGTAAATCATCCCTTCAAAGGGGAGAACGGCGTCAGAGCATCGGGAATCAATGGCGGCAATGGCACTATCCTCGGCTGAGTCGTAGAATCAGTAGGTGGCGGCAGCGGGTCTTGTATCGGCACAAGCGGCGGAGGGAGCAGTGATGATGGTGGCGTGTCGTCGAACACCGAGGGTGGAAGTACTACCAGAGGGCCGGTATCATCCGAAACCAAAGGCGGCGGTGGCAATGGCAGCAACGGAATTGTCGAAGGACTTTCATCTGGAACCAATGGCGCTGGTGGAGTGTCGACAGGAATTACCAACCTCGGCAGTGGAAAGTCAAAATTCGGCACCAGCGGCGAGGGTGGCAGCGTGGAGAATATAGGGAGGAAAGGCGGTGATGTGATGTCGTTAGGTGGCGGCCGGGAGGGGACGAGAGGTGGAGGGAATAATATTGGAATTGTCGGCGGCAGAGGCGGTGAGGGGACTAGTGGTGGCGATGGAGGTGGCGGCAATGGCACGGGAGGCGGCAAAGGGGGCGGAAGGATTATAATTGGCGGTGACGGAGGTGGTGGCGATGGCACAAGAGGTGGCGGTGGTGATGGAGGTGGCGGCGATGGAACGAGAGGTGGTGGCGGAGGCGGAAAGATTACAATTGGTGGTGGCGGTGGGGGTGGCAAAGGTGGCGGCGGTGACGGTGGAGGAGGGGACGGTACGAGAGGTGGCGGTGGAGGCGGACAGATTACTATTGGCGGCGGCAAAGGTGGTGGTGGTGACGGTGGAGGAGGGGACGGTACGAGAGGTGGCAGAAAAATATACGAAGGGAAATAAGGGGGTGGCAACGGGGAGGAATGAGGAGGGGCGGGTATAAAAGGATTGTCGGGGGAAGGGAAAGATGTAGAGAACGGCCAGCGCCCACAAGCGCCAACGAGGAAGCTAAACAAAGGATCGCAAGTTCTACGTGATGGACCTCTTCTGGTTCTGCTGGCTCTGCTTCTGCTTCTACTTTTTCTACTTCGCAGTTCATTTTCGACCGTTATTACACGTGGCGGAAGCTTGTTGTGCAATTGGAGGTGTGTTTGTGTTGGTAAAATTGTTGTTGTTGTTGTTGTTGTAGGCTGTGGGTGGGAGGAGGTGGGGGTTGTGTGGAGGAGAGTGAGGAGGAGAAGCAAGATGAGTTTGATGGGAAGTGTGGTGGTGGTGTTCATGGCATTTGTGAAATATTGCATTCCTTTGTTCTCATCTTCTAAGAATATATAGAAGCATCTGAAGAAAACTTGAACTAGGAACAAGATCTATATATAGAGGGGTGGGGGGAGTTAGTAATTAAGCATTGGGTTTTATGATTCTTATTGTTTGTGCCACTCTGTTTACTCTTCTCATCTGTGGCATAAATTTGACTTTGAGAAATTGAGAAAGGAGAGCAATTATTGTATGAATCAAGGTGCATTGATTGGAGTCTCTAAATGCTTCATTTGGAAAGTACAACAAATTTTTTATTTATTTTTATATAATAATAATATAATATTTTTAAAAAGTATATTTTTATTTGCTTCCCCTTTATATCTTTTTATCTAACAGCTTGAGACAACCCTCAATAACAAAATGGGCACTAAAATTTTAAAATACGTCATAAATTACAAATGAGTATTTATTTATTAAATAATCATAAAAATTGATAATACTAAAATTAATATATATTATAGATATATTATAATTAATATAAATTATATCCATCAGTGTAAGATCTCGTTTTAATAGATATTCAAATATCTCGTTTATAAGATACTCAAAAATAGAATAGAAACAGAAATATATTATAGTTTATTAGTGCCTACTCTAACTTATTTATAATTCTTGGTTTACACAAGCTATATATATATATATAGAGAGAGAGAGAGAGAGAGAGAGGGGGGGGAGAGAATCAAATAAATAGTGGCTAGCTAAGGGGCTGTTTGGTTTGACGTAAAATTGCGAAAAAAAAAAATTTCGGTGGAAAAAAAATTTTCGGAGAAAAATAAATTTTACGCTCTTAAACGTTTTGTTTGTAGGAAAAAAAAAAGTAATTTTCCGTTCCGATTGTTTGGTTGAAAGGAAAAGAAAAGAAAAATAAATAGAAAATAATTATATGTATTTTGTCATATTATATATATTATTAATATAAAATAATTATCATACTACATATATTATATAATTATTATAATTTATATTTATTAATAAATATATGTAAAATATATTATACAGTAAATATGTAATGTAATATATAATTATATATATATATATATATATTTAAATTCTATAAAATAAATTATTATATATTTATAAATAATATTTATAAATAAAATATTATATACTAGTAAATTTATAACAAAAATAAAATATTATACATATGTATGTACAGACATAGAAAGAGAGGTCTATGGTGGGTCCTCTCACGTGGTCCACAAGAATAAGCTTTTCTCGTGGACCGCGTCTTTTTCCGCTGCCATAAGCCGTGCCTTTTGGTAAAGAGTTTTCGTTTTCCGTGTAAAAATGACGGAAAACGAAAAGCTTTGTTTTCATCCAAATCTGTAAAAAAAGTTTTCATGGAAAATCATTTTACCACAACCAAACAACCAAAAAAAATAAACAAAACGAATAACATGTTACCTATTTCTTAAAAAAAATGACAAAGAGTATCATTAGCATTAGTAACTCACTGTACCTAGCACAAATGACAAAGAGTATCTGATTGATATCCGATATTTTAAATTTAAATTTTAGTTGATTCACATTTTAAGTTAAATTTATTTTTAAATAAAATAAACAAAACGGATAGCATGTTATCTATTTCTAAAAAAAAATATTGGTATGAGTAAACTCCATGCACCATTCCAGTAAACCATAAATCATATTGAAATCTACAAATATAGTAATAAAAAAAATTCATAATTTTAGCATGCATTCTATTTTGAGAGTTGGCATAATAATATTATTCGGCTAACTTAGTAGGCTCACTGTCACGCCCCGGATTACATTTTCCCCGGGCACGCCGACAAATCCGCCGTATACAAAGAAATTTTCCCTGTATACGAAGCGATAGCTGTACCTGTAAATCAAACACTACTACGAACAGTAGTAGGGAGCTGCTAGAGAAAACAGAAGCTAAACCAACTGAGTTTCATATACATAGTCCAAATCCAAAATACAAAGCTACTCGCACTGGCGAGTTAGGTCCATTATGTACATAAACTCGAAACAAAACATCTACCTGCAGTAGGGGCACCTCTAGCTCAGCACGTCGGGTAGGGCTCTATCTCGCGACGCCCTTGCCTCGATCCTGATCCGCAGACGGTGCAGCAGCCGGAACCTGTGGCTCTGCAAAAATATAGGTAACAACTGGGCGTGAGAACTACTGTAAAAACAAGTAGTCCTCAGTGGGTACCGCCAAAAACAACATCGGTCACTCACTAAGCTACAGAAGGGAGCAAGGATAGTAGGAAAAGCAAGAAGTACACTCTACCGCTATCAATCACTACACTATCATGCTCTACACTAACCAACTGTAGGAATAGTCAAGTCTGACCCAATCCAAATCGGGACTGTAAGCATACCCGTCCCCGGGACTGTGAATACACCCGTCCCTGCCCCGTTGCGACTANAGTCAATATCCATCGACTTACCATTGTGTCAAATTGGATTTACAAATCTAATTTTGAGTAAAGTCGATCAATCTGATATGCATGTATCAAAAGTTGTTTTATCAATATTATTTTTCTTTTTAAATCTCAATATCTTTTTATAGCTAAACAAATATGAAATCCCCCCAAAAAATTCCTCACCATTTATACACCATTCACATATGCTCACTCCTAGTTAGATCTTTTTTTTTTGGGGGTCAATTACATATAGATCCTTTCAAATATAGTGAATTGCAGATATATTTCTATAAAGTTCAACTTTCATAAATTATTATTATAAAAGTTCTAATATTTTCAGATATATCTCTACCGTTAGAATCGGTTAGAAAAATTTAGTTAACCATAGGTTAAATACTTTACCCGGATTAATTTTTGACATTTTTATCCATCTTATATTATACTGTTATAATTTTTGAAAGAACATATTTGTGATGGCAAAATTGAAAATATAAACAGTTTTCTAACGGTTCTCTAACGGTAACAAACCAGAGGGACTATCTGAAAACGTTAGGACTTTTGCAAGGATAGCTTATGAAAGTTGAACTTTACAGGAATATATTTGTAATTCACTATATTCGCGGGGACCTGTATTCAATTAACCCTATTTTTTTTGAATGATACCATCAAATGCACGAAGCTTACTCATTGGTCATTGCCAACCCATGCATTAACGAGAATAAGCTCCAAGCTCCCAAGAAAATTTCAAGAAAAAGCTTTGAGACTCTCCATTGAATATAAGTATTAAAATATAATTTAACATGATACATAAGAGAAAGTACTAAATATAATATTAAAAATACTATCCTATAATAGTTTAAGCTTTTAGAGGAACCGATTGTTTTACATTGTGTAACATTCCTCGACATCTAGGCATTTTGAAACTAGTTCATGAAATTTATTATTTACAATATTTGAACCCCAAAATTCAATTCTTAGAAAAGAACATCAAAACATAATGGCCTCCATAACTTCTTTTTAAAAAGTAAAAAAAAAAGATAGAAACTACATCTTGGCTGGAATT
Organism: Ananas comosus; assembly: GCF_001540865.1. Taxonomy (NCBI): domain Eukaryota; kingdom Viridiplantae; phylum Streptophyta; class Magnoliopsida; order Poales; family Bromeliaceae; genus Ananas; species Ananas comosus. The sequence goes on from NC_033639.1 coordinate 8,167,676, forward strand.
TCACATAAGAATCTACGTCTAAGTGCCACATATATTGAAAAGATGTATGGTATACACTCTTTTTTGGAATGTGAATGCAACATTATTTTCCTTTTTATTACTGTACCAAACTAGCTTGCCAACCCACAAAATGTCCACATTGGTTAAACTATTAAAATAAAGAATAAAGTGGTCCATAGAGATGAGGTCTTCATATATTGATTTTTTCAGCCAAAAATAATACCATTATATATTTCTAAAAATACTATTTTTATACATTATTCATATATTAAACACTAAGTAAAAGTGTATAATTAGTTTATACACACACTCTTAACATTTTAGAGACTCAAACTTTTTCCACAACAAGTGGCAAAGGGCTTGATGATTGGTATCCGAGATCTCAAATTCGAATTCTAGTTGATTCATATTTCCAGCTAAGTTTATTTCTAAATGAAATAAACGAAGCGGGTAGCGTGCTACCTATCTCTCTCTCAAAAAAAAAAAAATCCACAACAAATCATTCTTACCTTTCTTTTTTTAACAACGCTTGCAGGTCGATTAAACTTTCTTATAGAATGCATATAAACTCTTCTATTTAGTGAAGATATTTGATAGTGCAGTTTGCTAAGAACCCCATAGTTGGTTCATACTCTTATTTTCTTTTGAATTTTTGTATACTCTCTCTCTCTCTCTCTCTCTCTCTCTCTCTCTCTCTCTCTCTATTTTGTCCTTCTGCCCCACTAATTTTCTTGTCTCCTGGCAATCTTTATTGGCAGCTGCCACCTGACTGTGCAGTCTTCCCCCTCATCTGCATCTTCATCTTCATCTGCCCCCACAAAGTTTGAAAGTGCTTTCCTTGTAGTCCCTGCAACTGTCCTTGTCCCTTCCCCACCCCCCCTGTTTTTTTTCTCATTTCCTTTTTTTTTTTGAGCCCAAAAAACCAAAGCCTCAAAAGGTACATACATCCAATTCAAAAAGAGTAGCCCCCCTCTGCCCCCACTACACAAGAGATAGGGAGAGAGAGTAATTAAGAGAGAGAGAGAGAGAGAGAGAGAGAGAGAAAGAGAGAGAGAGAATTTCAAATCAAAAGGCATCAACCAACCCAGATTCAAATTGTGTGCTTGTTCCCATGCTCATCATTCACTATTTTTACTCCCTCCCCACTTCATAAGAGAGAGAGAGAGAGAGATTTGCTTAAGCTTCTCTTTGAACTTTATCAGGGACAGGAGAGTGAGACCATGAATCCAACATCATCATCATCATCATCTCCCTTCCTATCTCTTGTGATTTGGGTCTTCTTCTTCTTCTTCTTCTTCTTCTTCTTCTTCCTACAAGCTCCCACCAATGCAAGAGAACTACCTCCCATGTCCTCTCCACTCCATTCTCCCTTCCCATCACCTCTACCCACTCTCATTCTCCCCTCCTCTCAAAGCCTACCCATCCCTGCATCTCCCTCACCTGCAACACCACCTTCTACAGGTAAGAAGTTACTCAGATTCCCATCATAACTTCATCTTGGATTTGACTTTGGGGTGCTTAATTTAAGATTTGGAGGGCACTTTTCGTATAAAGATTGAAATTTGGTGGAAAAAATTGTACCTTTTTTTCCTCTTTTTTTTGTCCTGCTTACTTTTGTGATTGTATTCGAAGGTTTGCCCTTTTAATCTTTACAATTGCTTCATTTTTTTTGACCCAAGATTTGATTTTAACAGAAATTTAAGGAAAACCATAACTGTAATTTAGCTTAAGAAACCAAAATTTTCATTTTTTTTTGTTTTCTGAGTGTAGTGATGCAGATCATTGTGGAAAAACACCACCATTACCACAAAGAACTAATGGTGGCAACAGTTCTATCTTCTATTGCCATTTTTATGATAATTATATCCGCGTTTTGCGCCTGGATCTTGTGGAGGAGAACTACTCAAACAGCTGATTCCAAAGACATCCAAAGCTCAGGTTTATTTCATCACATATATTCCCAATTAACCTCAATTGTTTCCGCAAATTGGGTGTAGGGATTTAGTTCATTTTGCCGATTTAAAATGCCGCAGATTCTACTATGGGATTAGCTTTAGGACCAATCTTGAACAAGTTGAATTCATTAAAGACGAGCAAGAAAGGATTTTTGGCAATGGTTGAGTACTCGACGTTGGAGTCGGCGACGAATAACTTCTCCGAGAGCAATGTGTTGGGTGAAGGGGGATTCGGGTGTGTGTACAAAGCTTCATTTGATGGGGGACTTCTCGCGGCCGTAAAGAAGTTGGATCATGGTGGGCAGGAGTGTGTGAGAGAATTTGAGGTGAAATTCGTAGATTAATAAGTTGCTGCTCAATCCATTAACATGATTTGATCTGCACTTTCACATCTTCATTTGTAATTCTCTCTTGTAGAATGAAGTGGACTTACTCGGAAGAATTCGGCACCCGAACGTAGTTTCCCTTTTGGGCTATTGCGTTCACGAAGGAAAGCGGCTGCTCGTCTACGAATTCATGCAAAATGGATCTTTGGAATCACAACTGCACGGTATCATTCTTCGCGTAGTTTAATCACTGGGCTTTTGGTACCTTTTTCTGGAGTGATTTAAAGATTGTAAAAGAGCATAACTAATCTCCGTAGGGGCGTCTCGTGGATCGCATTTAAGTTGGCACCTCCGCATGAAAATCGCACTCGATACCGCGAGGTTCGCATCAGGAATTGGTTTCGTTTTCGAATTTGGTGTTAAATGATTACTTTGTTTCTACTAACTAGCTTTTTTTTTGGGGGGTTTAATTTTTGAGTAGAGGACTAGAATATCTTCATGAGCACTGCAATCCACCTGTGATTCATAGAGACCTAAAATCCTCTAACATACTTCTAGACGCCGACTATAATGCTAGGGTAAATTCGATTCGTCCCGAATCTATCTCAAACTCTTTCAATTTTATTTCGGCTAAATCAATTCGAAGAGTAATCAAATGCTGTCCATGATGCAGATTTCAGATTTCGGGCTTGCGGTGAATGCTGTCGGTCCAAGCAAAGAAAATGTTAAACTTTCGGGCACGGTCGGTTATGTCGCTCCCGAGTATCTATTAGACGGTATATCATGTCCATTTCTTTTCCTTTTTCTGCGCTGTAAATTATGATAACATGTGAAGTATATCAAATTGGGTAATTTGCGACTGGTTTAAATTTTCAGGTAAATTAACTGAGAAGAGCGATGTTTATGCTTTCGGAGTAGTTCTTCTCGAGCTACTGGTGGGAAGAAAACCAGTGGAAAAGACGGAACCGTCTTTGCCGCAATCTATTGTAACATGGGTATGCTTTTTTCTTCTTTTTTTGGGAACTGTGTTTCTAATTGAACTCCTTTTGATGGATTGTTTCGCGAATTCGTTTATGTGTGTAGGCCATGCCTCAGCTTACCGACAGATCAAAGCTTCCTAACATTGTCGACCCCGTGATCAGAAACAAAATGGATCTGAAACACTTATACCAGGTATAAATCGCGAAACTCTAGTCTCATTTCTTTGTTCTAACATTTGAACCGCGAAGCTCCGTCAATTTCTCTCAAACCAGATACAGAAACCATTAACTTTGTTTTGCTTTTTTTCAAATCAAACAACGCATTAAATGAGGGATGTGCACATGATTTTCAGTTGGAGAGTTGTCCCCACATTTTGCCTATAAACTTTTTCCGGACTTACCTGATCGAAAATGTGTGGTTTTCTTTTAAAAATTCTTTTAGGTTGCAGCTGTAGCTGTGTTGTGCGTGCAACCGGAACCGAGTTATCGGCCATTAATAACCGATGTCCTTCATTCTCTCATTCCTCTGGTGCCCACTGAGCTTGGGGGGACACTTAGGGTCGTCGACTCATCGCCTTTGAACCCGAAAGCCTTATAATCACCGAGCACTATACAAGTTGGCACGATAGTGACTCGATTAAAGTTGTCGACAAGTGGTGCGAAATTTTTCATGGTTCAGAGTGTTTAACTAAATTCTGGTGTTTTAGTTTATGGATCTTCGCTTCCGGGTGCTGTTGTAAAAATCAGTGACTCTGCAATTTTGTTCTTGATGAGTAATTTATTGTATAGTTTCAGAGTTTTTCGGGCATCTTGACTTTATAATCTGAAATGGATTGGAGTGTTTGGTTGAACTCTTGAAATAAGAAGCAGTTTCTGTTGAAATTAGGGATCAAAATTATGCGGTTATAGCATCTAATTACCTTCATTTTATTTCTGAAATTAATACGATGAATCATTTTGTCGGTGAAACTTACTGTTCTTATATGAAATCACTTGAGAAAATTTCTAATGTGCAACATTATCCAGTTAGTATATTAAAACAAGTGTGTTTTCTTAAACTTAATCTAAATTTGCTATTAGAGTATACTTTTGGAAGATCTTTAGCTATCAACATAGCTAATGTATGGAACCTCTTGGTTCCGCGTCGCTTTTGATTTCGTAGAATTATTCTTAAAAAAAAAAAGAAAAAGAAGGAACATCATAGTGTGTATTTAGGTAAGAAATTAAGATCATCTTAAGCTTTCTAACCTCTCTTTAGTGAGAAGCAAGTGGAAAATTTATTAGGTGATTGAAATAAACCTCTTCTTATCACAACCTAGTTATTAGGTGATTGAAAGTTTATTAGGTGATTGAAATAAACCTCATCTTATCCAACACACCAATGGAGATGGTATTGCTCTTCTTTCATCAAAACCTAGTTTGTATGCTCCAAAGATTGCATCATACACTGTGAAAAAGCATGAGAAAAAAATATTTTAGTTGTTTCCGTATGTAATATTATGTTGCACATACCGTAATAAGTCGATTACGATATATTTTTTGTAGTTCTACCGAAAATTTTCGTATGTAATATTATGTTGCACATACCGCAATGAATCGATTACGATATATTTTCTGTAGTTCTACCGAAAAACGGAGAAGCCTATCTCTATACATTTTCACCCAAATTTTATTTTACGATATATTTTCTGTAGTTCTACCGAAAATGGAGAAGCCTATCTCTATACACTCTCACCCAAATTTTATTTTATCTCTGAATACTAAATAGACTCTTATTGTTTATGTTTGAGGTTGAATTTTGAGATCTCAATGCTAAAAATAATAAAGAATGTGTCATATATTCCATAATCTGAGCATTCTTTCACTATAGGCCAATAAAAAAAGCTAAAATGAAACCAAGAGCTTCAAAATCAAAAAACACCAAATTGGAGCTGCTTCCATTAATACTGTTAGAAGTTGCTAAGAGAATATGATTTTCTCATAATAGGATTGTTTAATTAATACATTATTTGCCAACACTACGTGTCCACAGTGTTAAATTATATGAAATAGTCGTCTTTCTTTATAAGCTTAAGTTGGCCGGGGATGGTGATTTTATATTTTTATATTTAACACTTCTCTTTCGTTTGGGCTTGAGATTTTTTAATAGAGTCGTGACGTGTATTTGAATCAAATAGAAGGATATTTCTATTTTAACACTCTTTCTCGTATTTAGGCTCGAGATTTTTTAATAGCTCGCGACTTTTAAATGGATTTATATATGTCATATATTTGAGTTAAATAGAAGAAAATCAATTATACCATAGGTTTGACGGAACTCGAATTACAGATCTCTTCTTATACGAAATAACCACTTATCTTTAAAAACTTAAATTGTCAGAGAATAATAATTTTAATATTTATATTCAACACTCTTCCTTACGTTTGGACTTGAGATATCTTGATATGATGTTCAAAACATGAACTTGAATTAATAGGAGAAAATTAATAATACTGGGAATATGATCGAACTCTAACTAAGAACCTCCTAATTTGATGCTTCGTTACCCGAAAAAATCAATTTAATAAAAAACAAATCTAGAAATATATATTAACACATGTAATATTCACCCTAACTGCTTTTCCCACCCAAAAAAAAAACTTTTGTGAGGTACCGAGGTACAAAACAAATGGCAAGCATCGTTTCTTTCTTTCTTTCTCCTCCTCCTGCTATTCTTTGGATTGGGGATAAGGGGTGGAATAACCTCTTATCCCCTTTTATACCCAAACGTTAATTTTTTACTCAAGAATAATAGTTTTCGGGTATCTGAAATAAGCTGGTATAACTATCCCCACTAATATATCTATTTTCTATATATAATTACTCACTATTTTGAAGTTTTTAGTGCAATAGTCTCCCTTTAAAATTTTATTTTAAAAATAAACCTGTTAANAAAATACTATTACCATCGACTTTGTTCTATAAACTGATAGTAAAATCAGATTGTGTTGCCCAAAGAAAAAGAAATTTTTAGCAGAAGGGTCAAACCAAATATTCTATAGCATTTTAATGTTGTCTTTTATTGTCATAATATCTAATATTATCCATCTACTCAATCTCATAGAAAATAACTCAGTAGTAGTATTAGTAGTCTCAGCACTATTGCTAACGTGAGAATTGAGTCTAACTAAACTCTCTTGAACAGAGGAGATTTATGACTGACTCTGATACCATGTTATCTACTGAAGTGGTTTAATATATAGAAAATATTTCAGAAATAATCTTAATGACACATCAGATAAACTATCTGAAAGCCCGACCTAGTATGAACGCCGTAGATATATGATAATGCTTGTTATAATGAAAACAACAGCATGACCACCATCTGATTTCTAATTCCCTATTAAATATAAGTAGGAAATAATCCTTTTTTCTCCTCCTCTTAATTTTTTTATTTTTTTGAAAAAAAGGCTTAAAAAAGATCTACAAGTTGTTGAGAAGTAGTTCTCCTTTTTTTTGGAGTAGATGGTGTTTGGTGCATTAACTAGTACTGTTTTGGACTAATTACAACTTACAAGTACAAGAGAGGTGATCACTGATCAGCTTTGTTTGAAACTACAAATTATATAATATAAAATTAAATAGAGTCCGACCGGGATACTATCGATAGCACCAAGCACTTAGTGCTACCGAATTTTCCGTCGTTAGATTTAAACCTTTGATTATTTTCACCCGTTAGATTATACTATTCAACCAACAACTTGCTCAACCCTATAAGGCCTATATCATTCTAATCGTATATTTTTTCATCCAAAGATCGGAAATCTAATAGCACCAACAGCTTGGTGCTATTCATAGCATTCCAGCCTAATTCAATTAAATATTGTGATTTTTTATGTAAAGAATATTACGTCGCGTAAATCACATTTTTTAGATTATATTTTTTTTCCAACTCTTTTTTATTTACTAGTGTTAGATAATCTCTGATACCGAAGAGACCCTTAATTAGACTTACTCATATTAATATCATTATTTTTATTAGGTTGAATTTTATTTTGTCATTATGTATTTAAAAAGTTGCACTCAACTACTCTATGGTTTTATCTTTATTTTTAATCCAAAAAATTTGCAAGTTTTTATTTTCTTTTTTTCACTTTCTACACTTTTTTTTTTTTTTTTTTACAAATGTACCACTCAACTATCCATTTTTTCAATCCCTACATGGTAAAGCATAAACCAATTATTTTATATAAAAGATGTTAAAAAATATTAATTGAAAGTAGCTGTGCATATATTCAACTCGTTTGAACAAGAAAATTACAAAATATAAAAAGTTGAAAATAACTTGATAAAACTTTTCATTGAATCCATCATGAAGATTTACTTTACATTCTTTTCACTATTTAGCCAGTGTCTTCTAATAAAGTTGTTAAATTTTACCTAAAATAATATATTTGTTACCAGTAATATATATATATAGGCAAGAAAAAAATAATTGAAGGATATTTATGAGAAAAAAATTATACAAGATAGAAAAATAAAAATAAATTTAAAATACAAGAAAGAGATTGATAAAATATAATAATATTTCAAACATGACTCGATTGTAATTTGATCCAGCCAGTCTCTCGCAATTTCGAACACGACTCGGCCCAAACCGATATCCTGCCATTTCAAACGTGACTCGATCCAACTTGATCTCCCGCAATAAAACAAGATGCTGGTCACTTTAAGTCGACATATGATACTTTTTAGTCAACAAACTCTAATGTATTATAATTTTTAGATTGAATTAAATTATTGTAATGAATTTCTTCAGTCAAATTTAGTTGATTAAATAGTAATGTATCGACGATATAGTATTACGAGTAAGCGCCTCGCACAACGATGTGAAAGTTTAGGTCAATTCACAAGCCCTAGTTTCTGCAAATCATCCAATATCAAGCAAATGCCATGTCTAAGCCCAAAGATTTTTCTAAAATAAGTCCAGGGCCACAAAAGTAGTCAAATCGTTTGCTTTTGGCCTTGATATCCAACGTGGTAGTCATTCATATCCAACGTATCAGTATTTAATCAATTAAATTCGAGTGTGGGATATAATTATAATAATTTAAAAAAATTTGAGTCAGAAATTATAATAAATTAAAATTTTAAGATAAGGTTCATGGACATTAAAGTTTGAGGACCAAAAGGGCAAATTGACCAACAAATAAATTGAAAAAATACTAAATTATAGAAAATTTCTTATAATACCGGTATTTTCACTTTTCCTTCTTAACTTTCAAAAATCTATATTTTACCCCTTAACATTTCAAGTTGTTGCATTTAATCCCTCCTCCGTCAGGGTTCTATCATTATTCCGTCTATTTTTTATAATTTATAAAAAATATTAAAAAAATTATGTTTTAAGGTATTTTGATCATTTTGCCCTCTCTATTAATGCTATACCCCCTGAGAATATTTCAGAAATTTAAAAGAGGTAAATGTAGATTTTTAAAAATTTGAGAGGACTAGTAAAAAAAAAAAATATTTACAGAAAAATTTTCTATAATTTAACTAAAAATATATTTATACAAGTCAACTTTTCTATTTTATAGACATTCGAAACCAAATAGTTTACAGCACAAAAGAGAGCCCAAAATTAATATGGTCCAGTAAAATAAGTTACAAACCTCGAAATAAAAAGCCCAATAACAAAATAAATCAACCCAAACCAAATTTAGACATTTCAGTTTAAACCTGTTTTGAATTTTTTGTGACTTTTTGGTAAGCTCAGGTTTAAATATTTACAAATTCTAAATTTTTAGTTTTGGTTTGAGAAACCGCAAAGGGCCTTTATGCAAAACTGAGAGTTACTAGGCGTTAACATGAAATTTTCACCTTATCAAAATAAACACTTTTATTATTTGTTCTCTGTGTATAAATTCTTGCAAATCTTTTTGAATGAAACTAAAGTTTTAAAAGCAACACAAATGATTACCATATTAACCAACTTTGTCATCTTCTTAATATCTTAGTTTCTTCTAATGAAGTATTAACATGAATTATATAAATTTTATTACAAATTTAAAATTTTAAAATTATTTAAATAAGTTGTTTTTTATTTTTGGATTATGTTTGATATAACTGGTAATCCTTAATCACGTAATGGTCTCTTTGTTTGGTGCTAAGTGATATTTCCGTTGAAAATGACTTTCAGTTGAATTGAGATTCAGACGAAAATTACAACTTTCACAGTAGCACGTGAGAAAATTTTTAAAAAATACAATAGCTAATGTTTTATTTTATTTTATTTTATTTTTTGTAATTGACTTCGACACCATTCAACGTGAAAGAGAGTTACGATGTTTTGAAAAATAGAGTTATGGATAAATTTAATTTATGATTAATCAAACAATAAATCTAGGCATTTGTGATCGAAAAGATCTTTTCTTTTCTCCACTCTTGCTGAAACAAACATGTCTTAAAAGTTAATTTTCCATTTATTTTGTGACTTTACTCACAAATCTAAACATTGGCTATATATGTCACTATGGGAGCTTCTTGTAAAAAGGTTTCTCTATAATAACTACTTTATATAAAAATAACAACATCTAATTAAATATTTTAAAGTATCAATAAAAATTTTAATATCATTTTAATTTAAAATTAATAAATTGTTTGTAGTTTTTTCTATTCAAATTCAAAATGTTAGCGGAGGAGTTTTTAGTCAAAAGATAACAAAAA
>NC_033639.1:8178298-8230782 GCF_001540865.1 Ananas comosus
AAGGCTAAATTACAAAAAAAAAAAAAAAAAATCACATGCACTTTAGCCCATTCTCAATTATATCCCTATATTAAAATTGTATCATTTACCTTAATTTAAAATGATATAAAAAGTTTGGAATAAACTGTTTAACTTAACTATAAAGCTTTATAAAAAATGAGTGAGAAATAAAAATTACTCGTAAATTAATGCAATAGAATTATATAAATAAATTAAATTATTCAATAAGCTCTCAATTTCATGGTATTAACAAAATAGAAGATCCTTTTATCTAACTTTTTATCTACGTTTTGAGTTACAATTAGAGATAAATGTTGAAATTGAAAAAAAATATGATGTTAAGTAACTTTTTACAATCTAATTTTTATGCGCAAATTTTGAACCAAAGTATCATTTGTAGCCTTTTCGAGTTTCTTGCTCACAAATGGAAAGCATAAACCTTGCGCAGCAGAAAGCATAAAGGGGGAGAAATTATTGCTTGCATCTTTTATTCAAAATTAAGTATATCTTAAATTATTATGTAAAAGGGTTAGTTCTTTGTTTGGATATTAGAGATTGAATTTGTGGTACTCTGAAAGGTTATTTGCGTTAGTGTTTATTAGCACTAAAGTGCGGAAGACATGTAAATGTTGATAAAAACTTTCACTGAATTATATGAAATTGGCCTTTGACTTTCATAAATAGGAGGCAAAGTCGAGTTTGTGAAACTCACAAATTTCTTGCTTCATGACATTTCTGTTTCAAATAATCCCTTAATCCAATTAGAAATTTTATTGGGATTACAGAAATAATAATGCCACTATATTTTATTTAGAGTGAATATTATTGAATTGAGATATTGTTGCAAGGCCAAATTACACTATGTACATTGAGAAAATAGAATTTACTTGTTTGTTTAGTAGGAGTAGCACCAAGTGCGTGTGTTGTAATAAGTTAGTTAATATATGTTTTTACGATTTTATCTGCAACGGAGAAGCATATTTCAAACTTATTTTATGAAAAATGTGCCTGCAAGTATGAAAGTAATTATGAAATTTTATGGAGATATTAGTCATTTATGAATTGTATTTTAAATTTTATAAAATAGTATCTTTTAATTATTAATATATTAGTAATTATATAATATTTTTCACAATCATGTGTAAACTTATTAAATTTTCCATGACTATATATGACTGCTAAAAATTATATAGGGGTTTGGAATATTTTAAAGTGGTTCCTCACAATATTTTAAGGTTGTGATCTTACAACTTGGCCCATCTAAGGCAATTGTAAGAAAAGTCCATTATTTTTTTTTGAACTAAAAACTCAAAAAGAGTTGGATAAGACCCTTTTGGTCCATTAGATGGGGTGTTTAAAAATTAAAAAACTCCAAGATGTAGGTTTTGTTTTTCTTATTTTAGTGTTAGAAGATAGTAATAAATATCTAATTAATTTATAAAAAAAATATGACATATATATAATTTACCAAGATAAATGCTAAATCTGAAAATCAAGAGTGTACACCAATGTCTAGAATTATCCTATATTTAATTTTTGGTGATAAAAAAAAACTTTGATAAGACTTCGTAGAAATAGCATGATTCTGAAATGATCAAATAGATTTAATTCTAATACTACTCTTATACTAAGACAGAACAATAATGTCTTATTTCAAAAAACAAAACTATCAAAAAGATTTGAGTGGGTTTATTTCGCTGAAGTTGAGAGAAGCACATTTGTGAGTTTCAAACTGTACGCCTGATCTTTCAATTTTAACTATGGTATAGGAGAAAGGTCGCGTTTTACATCATACAGAAGTCAGGACCGATGCTTACAGGTGTACACTTTCAATGCTTTCCATGTCTATTCTTCGAATTTATCGATCCTCCTCACAATATTCGCACTTGCAGTTCGGCAAGATAAGAAATTTCGGCGTCGGAGATCGTGTAAACTAAACACTTTCTAAGATACATTTCCAAAAAAAAGGGCTAGCTAATAAAACCGCTTACTTCATAGGACATATGTTCATTGTTCTAAAATAGAAGACAAAAAGTTAAAGGCGATTTCAAAAAGAAAAATATGAGAGGGGTTCCGATACTATTTTTTACGTAAGAGATTCTCAAAATCGACCTCAACCCGTACGGTCGCTCTCGTGCGCTCCTCCTTTTTCTTCGTCGAGTCTCCTCCACTTCGAGGCGAAGTCTCCCAAGTCCACCTCTCTCTCTCTCTCTCTCTCTCTCTCTCTCTCCTCTCCTCTCCCTCCTCCTCCTCCTCCTCTCCGCCATGGGCGAGAGCTTCGAGCTCGAGCTCAGGAGCTCCGACCCCGTCAAGGATCCGCGGACGATCGCTAGGAAAGTAAGTGTTCCCTCCCACTCCACGATTTTCTCCCTTTTTTTTGGTTTTGGTGATTTTTGGATTTTTTTGATCGTGATCGGATCGGATTTGATCGGGGATGGTGGGGTGGGGGGTATGAAGGTACCAGTTGGAGCTGTTAAGAGGGCGGTGGAGAAGAACACGATCGTGTACCTGGGCACGGGGTGTGGAAGACGCACATCGCGGTGGCTGCTCATGTACGCAGCTCCGCACTCATTCGCAAGCGAGCAAGCAGGTCTGCGTCTTCCTCGCTCCCACGTCCCTCGTTCGACAGGTGCGTCACGCGATTTCCCCCACCATTTTTTGTGCTAGGAGGTCGCTCGATAATGGCGATGTTTTGTGCAGGGTTAGTTATGGGGCTTGTTTTAAAAGCTACCATGTAGTGAGGGTTATGGAACCTCACTTTGATTATTATAGAGCATATGTATTGTAGGGAGTTTACATCGCTTTCACATGGTTTCAGTATTACTTTGTGCGAAAATGGGATTGGCAGTAGACGACTTGATGCGGCAAGAAAATCGCTATTTGCTAGTTTTGCATGTATGATGAAGGAAAATTTGCAAGCAATTCTGCGAGCGTAATGAGTGTTAGAAAGTGAAAAAGGAAGCTTGGTGTGAAAGATGGTCTAGATGGCGTGATTGAAAGTGGGCAATCCTTCATTATTCTAGCATTTTCTAAATATGTATTTTCTGTTTAGTGGTTCTAATACTTGATAATATCTTTAAATTTCATCTTAGTCATGCATATTATTCAATACAGAGCTTTATCGTAGTTAACTGGATCTCATTATTGAGAAGAAGTAACCTCTATATTTCTGCAGCAAGCCATGGTATTGAAAATCACTGATTTCAAAGTTCGGTGCTACCATGGGCACAGTAAGAATTTAAAGGACATGATGATTGGGAACATGGAGATTGAACTATCTGAGGTACGCATGCTTTAGATATGAGCAAGTGCAATATTGTTTAATACTGTATCTTGTGATATTAAGTACGTTCAAATTATTAGTTGTGGATAGCTATTTATTTGTTGGCATGCAAAATCAAGTTACTTCTATTATGGCATTAGTAGCCGGAACATATTTATAAATGGAAAAATTTCACTGAATGCTTTTTTAAACTGCCGTTTTCTTTTCTCATTAAATCAAGCAAGCACCATAATTATGCTTAGCTATTAATAGGTTTTCAACACCCATGATCTTTAGTTATAATCTCTATGTTTTATTGTGTTTACTTATTGGTAGTAACAATTAGCTATATCTGACTTTGTTTGAAATGTATGTTTATTATGAATTTAGTACAAGCAGCATAATAAATGATAAAGGGATTCTAAAGAGGGCTAATCAGCATAAATGTATGATAAAGGAATTCTAAAGGCGAAAATTGAAGAAACATTAGATGCACATGAAAGAAAACTTATAACCAATTTGATTAGAGCAATTTGCGAGTAGTATAAATAAAGGAAGTTATAGCTTATCATGACTAATTATGTCATAGAGAGGAAATATTGAAAAGTACTCAGGTTAGGCAGTTGAATGTAAAATGAGCATGCTTGCGAAACCTCTAGATGGCCGTTTGTTGAGAAATGAGCATGTTATTGTAGTCTTTAGTTGGTTGTATCGCAGAATGGACAAGGAAGATATGACATCGTTTTCTCTCGTCTAAAATGCTATATGATAAAGCAAAATGAATTTTTTTAAAATCCTGCTTTCACTTGATCCTGACGTAATCCCCAATCAGATAGCTAAAAATATAAATTGATCCGCTTTAAGTCTTTAATGCTCTCGAGCTCTAATTGAAAAGTTTATAATATGCTCTCCAAAGTCTGGGAAATTCTAGAGCAGTAAAATGCGGATTTTAAAAATTGTTTTGTTTTTCCGTTCCACAATAGTTGAAATGTTGAACCAAATATTATGGGTGCTTGTTTCATTGTAGTTGAACAGAACTTGAATGGCATGGATTTTAATGATAATGAAATTGAAGCTTTGATATCAAGGAGTTAAAGTGCCTATTGCACGGACTATTATCCACCGTGCAAAAAATATCAGTTATGCTATATGTTCTCGTGTCGATGCACAACTCAAAAACTTTTTTAAATTAGTAAGTAATTTTCTCAATAAAGTTCAAAGATTTGATAAAATACATAATAAGTAATTAGAATATTTTTGTTGCTCAAGAAAAATAATATTTCATATTTTCATGCCATAATGTGTTGGCACATATGTATTTTTTGTGATTTGCACGCCTCGGTACGGCCCAGCATGACCAGATCGTTCGTGCGGCGTCGTTTCTGCACGACGCCTGTGCTAGACACTTAAATCCTTGCTTGATATATGGCATTTAGTTTGCTTTGCATATTAAACCAGAATGATTGGCTAGCTTTGGTCCTATTCGTTTGGATTGTTCGAGGTGGATCTGGTGGGATGAACTGCTTTCGATCTCATCTAATTTGACTTGATTAGACCGTATTATCATTGATTGAACCATTCAAATCTACTTTAGTTGTGACTAGCTTTGGGTGTTGTTGCCAGCTTTGATGAGACCAGAACACCAGAGATTTCCACTTGTTCACTGGAGTGCAAGTGAATATTCCCCTTTTTCTGAAATATGTTTTATTGGAGATTGCATATATTACTCGCACAATTACGCCAAACAAAAGATGGCACTCCTCACATAAGCTCCAGTTTTAAGCCTGAATTTCAATCAATAATAAGTCCTTGTGTCAGAGCTGAATGATGCCTATAGACATTCTTTCAGCTACTGCCAGTTTGTCATCATTTTATTCTATGTGTTATTCATATCATGCTTAGAAAAACGTCCACTGTATTTGTGCTTATGGGTGCATAAATTTTGCTCCAGAAAGTTCATACTGAATAATTTGTATATCTTTTCCTGAAATGGTGTTCTTGAAAGGAACAAAGTGTGATAGAACAAGAATGGTATGCTGGAGACATTAGATTATTCGTGACACTAGATTTTCAATCTCCGTTAGTAGAATTGAAGTTTCTCACTTGCTTGAAAGAATTATCTCGTCATCGTGATGATAGACCTGAATGACTAAATGACTACACTTTGGAACTTGAATGTCGATACCTATGTAATCATGGATTCATGAACATTGATGGTGAAGGAGGTCTGTTCAATTATGTGTGGCAGATGGTTATAGGCTTACGTTTCCAATTGTCTCTTACTATTTTGTGTAGTAACAGCCTATTGCCTTTTCTGTTGGTATGTTGGCAGATTGACATTTCTTTACCCCACAGGTGCTTGTTATGACCCCACAAATATTGCTAATAATTTGAGGCATTTGTTTTATCAGGATGGATTTGATTGTGCTTCTTATTTTTGACGAGGTTCATCATGCACAGGCGCAGACGAGGCATCCATATGCACAAATAATTGAAAGTATTTTGTACAAAATCCAAATAAAGAACAGACATTGACAAAATACCCTACGGTGCTTAATATCTTTCTTGTAAAAATTTAGATGAAGGACAGATTCATATTGAGAAATGCAATATTTTTTGTCATAGAATTCTCTTTAATAACTTTTCAGGAATTTTATAAACCAATGGCATGAAAGTTCCTGTATATTTGGATGACTGCATCACCTATCATTGGAAAAGTAACGAAAGGCTGTGGCAGTGTCTAACCTCTTGTTGAGAGTCTGTTGTTTTTCTTGTCTATAAACTGTCATGCTCTATGTTTTGAATTTTATAAGGTATTGACCTATTTTAATTTATCATTAATCAATTTGAGTTTTTAATACCATTCATTAACCATTTCTCTTATATGTCAGTATATAATATGACAGAATTTATATAAATCATGGCTTTAAAGCTTAATGATTGGTTTAGCCAGTTAATGTGGTTCACCTTTCTTTTTCAAGCTTAAATTCTACGCTTATGCCTTATGCCCTTTCCTACAAGGAGAACAAAGAGGGGACAGAGGTATGTCAACCTTGTTGATCTAGGTCATGAAGTTTGCAAATTCAATTTAGTTCTTACATAGGATGAGAAGAAAATGTTGCTTTATTCTGTTGCATTGTCTAGCTGCTATTTGTTTGGTTGTTCTTTTTAATGCTTTACTGCTGTTAACTTGTATATTTCACTATTCATTTATCACTCGAGGTTGATTTTCCCTTTTCTCTAATTGGATGAATCTAAATTTGAAGGCATAGCATTTACACCATTTTCTAATAGCTTTGGCATTATCTGTTGAAACATAAATTGCAAGTATCTTTGCTATATATTTGTTTTGTCCAGACTCTGATTGCTTTGCTAGCTTTTGTTGCATTTCTTTCTTTTTTTTTGTCTTCAAATTTGGGTTTTTTTTACTCCATTATTCATTTTGTGGTATTATGCTTCCCAGGTGGTCCAACCAATTGACTTACACAAATGCATCAATAGTCTTGAGAGTTTGCTTCATGGTGAGGTTTGAATTAAATGCCAAATAAGTGAAAACATTGGTTAGGGATGAAGATTTTGAGGTTATATATGTTTTGTATTTTAAAGTTCCATGAAATTCTCTTATCATTGTGTAGGTCTGCACAGTTGATAATCTTGAACTTGAAAGTATAATTGCTTCTCCAGATCTTGAGGTACTCTTATGGCCCATTGTTCATATCTTCTCGAGTCTTATTGTTACTTGCAGTGAGAAACTTGAGAACTGAAAGTCCAGGTTGTTTCCTTGTTTATATGTCTAAGGATGAGCTGTATTTCTCTTCCCAGCCAGGAATAGCATATTTATGTGTTTATTTATGATCCAAGCAGTGCATGTCCCTGCTAAGGGAGAATTTATGTGATTTCAAGGATCCAACAAGAAAATGAAGTTTCTTTGTTGGGTTGCACGACAATCTGTTGTTCTGTTTGCAAAGTGTTGGTCTTTGCGGGGCTCTTCAAGTGAGTGATATTTGATATTGCAATTGTTTTCATATTTGGAAGCTCTTATACATAGCAATGCTTACTTTTACGGAGCAAGGGTAGCATTTTATTCCATTGAAGAAAACCTAAGGCGCTTAAAGTTGCGGGTTAATTATTGTTGTTTTTTCTAGATTTTCTCATTTGTTATTTTTGAGTTTCATTTGTTGCGGAATTATTATATATTTGCTTCCTGAGAGTTCATATTAGATTGCTTGCTGTGGTGGAGTATATTGCAGATTTTCTGAAATAATTTACTATTCTATTTATCTGTGACCTATACTTAACCACTGACTTTTTTCTTGTTAAACAAACATCAATTATGAATCATGCTTCAGTAATGAAATCAGTCACTCACTACAATTTGGCTTCACTTTCATTTGTGTTGAGAACATTATCTTATATATTCTATATGATTGTGCTGTCCATAATTGTTGTCTGCTGGTATCTGCTTGTAACAATTATGCATGTTTTAGGTTTTGTACATATGTGCTATTCAATGTTTTTTTGGTCATGTATAGTTCTCTCCATGGGAAAGCTGGCCCCTTTTTGGTCCCTTGTTTTGATTAAAAGTTTAAAGCCATCTTTATCCTCCTGCTACTATGCTTTCATTGGTTTTGTGTAAATTCTTAACAAAAGATGCTCATGGAGTAAGAAGCTAAGGCTCCCACTGAAGATCGCTGTGAGTGTTGTAAATCTAGTTATATCCTTTTTTATGTAAATAAAACTTGGAGGAGGTGAGGTCATGCGGTTGCAGAATGGAGAAGGGAGGAAGATAGGGTTCAATATAACAAAAGGTGAACAAAATTTATAGAGAGGAGGATTGCCTTTGCCGCCCCATTTTGCCTGTGTCGTACCATGCAAGGCCATTCGGCATGTGGCATGGGTCATGCCAATACTGTATTGACAAAATAGCTTTTGTTGCATTTTTGGGAACTTTTTGAGTTTTTTTGATGTAAAAGTTTTACAAAAGTTTTTTTTTATACTTAAATATATAGATGTAAATCAACTAACGTTTGGAGCAATTAGTAAGTTTTCTTGCATAATAAGACTAACTTTTAGTGTGAAAAAATAAGAAGATTTCCTCCAATTTTTTTACATTTTATATCTAGTGAATCTACGCATGGTAGTGTTTTCCTATAATTTTTATCTAATTATGACTTTGGTTTTGGTTTTATGCATGTATTTTCATAATATATATAAATGATTCTTTTAGTTTTTAAGATGTTTATGATTATATTCTTAGAAATTATGTAAGATAAATGCATAAATATTTTTATATCCATAAGACATATTAAAATACTCTAAACAACTAATTTTTCTTAAAATTAATAAAAAAGCGGTGACCGAAGTGAACAATATTTTTTATAGAGTGAACAAAATTTATAGAGAGGGTAGGATTGCTTTTGTCGCCCCATTCTGCCTGTGTCGTACCATGCAAGGCCATTCCGGCATGTGGCATGTGTCATGCAATACTATATGACAAAATAGCTTTTGTTGCATTTTTTGGGAATCTTTTGAGTTTTTTTGATGTAGAAGTTCTACAAAGTTTTTTTCATACTTAAAATATATAGATGTAAATCAACTAACATTTGGAGCAATTAGTAAGTTTTCTTGCATAATAAGACTAACTTTTAGTGAAAAAAAAAAGAGTAGATTTCTCCAATTTCTTTACATTTTATATCTAGTGAATCTACACATGGTAGTGTTTTCCTATAAATTTTTTTCTAATTATGACTTTGGTTTTGGTTTTATGCATGTATTTTCTAATATATATAAAATGATTTGTTTTAGTTTTAAGATGTTTATGATTATATTCTTAGAAATTATGTAAGATAAATGCATAAAATATTTGTATATCCATAAGACATATTAAAATACTCTAAACAACTAATTTTCTTAAAAATAATAAAAAAAGCGCGACGAAGTGAACAATATGTCAATAACATGCCTTAGTTTTTTTTTTTTTTTTTTTTTTTTTTTTTTTTTTTTTTATGGGGGAGGGGGGGGGGGCATTGTCGTGCCAACTTGGGCACGCCATGTGTGCTGTGGTAAGTGGCACGGGGCTTACCAATGGCACTGCAATCCCTGATAGAAAGCATGGCAAGCTATTGAGCACAAATACTTCAAATTTCATGCCGTATCCGTAATCGAATACGATACACGCCTGATACGTGCCGACTTGGGCACACCATGTGTCGCTGGCAAGTGGCATGCGGCTGTACCAATGGCACTGCAATCCCTGATAGAAAGCATGGCAAGCTATGAAGCACGGATACTTCAAATTTCATGCCGTATCCGTATCAAATACGATACACGCCTGATACGTGTCCGATACGGAAATGAAGTATCTGGCATTTTTAAAAAATAAAAAAATATCGGATACGGCTCGGATACGTGAGGGATGCGGGGGGATACGGGGGGGACACGACCAGGTTCTTTTCTGGTCTAAAATGATCGAAACTTAAAATTTTTTTAAAAGCTCACGTCCAAACCTATTGGAAAGAAGGAAAAGAGTGAGAAAAATGCCAATATCTGTTCAATTTGTCATTTCATTTATCTTTTTGCTCTTGAATGGTAGAAGACTCTCCCTCTCGTTCTATCTTCACACAGTATTTACTCTCTTTCATCTAATTTGTCAACCTAGCATTAAACAATAAAGGCTATAGAAAATATGATTTTTTTTCCTTCTCTATTAAATTATTAGCAAGTTGAATGATAGTTGGTTTGATACTTTTTGAATTATTATTTTATATGATTGATTATCTTTTTTTATGAACCTATGTAAAACAATTATACAATTTAATGCATATTAGAATATATTCCTTAATATAGTCCAGATATCCTGATTGTTCTCAATATATCATTACATATAATCAACATATATTTAAATATATTTAAAATAATATTTTATTCAAGTATATCCCGCATATCGTATCCTAAAAGTTTTAGAAATTGCCGTATCACCGTATCCGTATCGTGTCGTATCCGTATCCCCATATCCGTATCTGTACAACATAGATGGCAAGTTAGATAGGCCTTGAAGCTGGGTTGCATAATCCACCTAGAAGCCTTATTCCAATATCATGGCAATTGAGGATAGGCTATGAATTGCAATCTTTTGCATGTTAGATCTGATGTATGGCTATAATGTCCTTTTTTTGTGTTTCTTACTATCATACTAGAGAGAATTCTCTTAGTACATTTTCATTCCTGTATACATATGTCAGCCGGACAGTGTATTACATACTCTATTTGCATTGTCTATCTGGTTTTTTTCTTTGTTGCCCTATATAAGATGATCAACATGTGAGTATAAATTATCTGTTCAGATTTAACAATAGACTGTAACTTGGATAACTTTTATTTTTTCGACGAGCATAAAAATTATAACTTTCTTTTTTTTCCTTCTTTTATTTGTGTTAAAAGGCTGCACGAGTGCTCTTAGCTTCTGATGGTGCTGACCTGAGTGAAATGGAGACAGAGGCCAATTACAGTAACAAGTGCCTTACAGATCAGTACTTGAAGGAGGCAATCTCAATTCTAGGCTGTAATTTCGATGGTATGGTCGGGTATATTTAAGGAAAGTCATATTGTTTCTGTGTTTTCTGTTTTGTTCTCTTTCTTATTCAAGTTAAGGATTTTTGCATTTCCAAGCAATTCAGAAACTAAATGATATTTTGTCATTTAATAAATTTCATTTACTCAGTGTACTTCTTTATATGTAAGAAAGATTGGAATGATGCTGCTTACTAGAATGATGCTTAACTACCCTGTACCCATCAGTACTAGAGCAATCCAATTGAAAAGCTTTCTCTTTATTCTGCGCTTTCGTCCCTCTTATCTCTTCTTACCTCATACCTTCCTTCTCATCTTCCACCCTCTTTTCTGCATGGAAATATCTGTGGGCTAATAAAGAATGTTGAGTTTAGGAATTTTAGACTCTTAGCAACTTGGTTACCGTGTTTTAGAACGATTTTATTTTTTTCTTTTTTGCACAACAGGCCAAATCCTACCTACACTTTGCCCCATTTGCAGATAGCCACGTTAAGTCAAGCACAAGCACTTGAACTTTCAATCTGTTGCAAAGACTCCCTTTTACTGTCTTACGAAGGATATTTGCAGTTAGATTTGTGTTGTTAACTTGGGCACCTCTTTGTAAAGAGAATTTAGAGATAGGAGGGCAATACACTTGAGTTTGAACTGAATTGTTTGGATTTACTGGTATTGTAGATGAAACTACTGCTGATTTCAGTACTCTAGAGACTGTGAAAGAGCCTTTCTTCTCAAAGAAATTGTCAGTTCTTATTGAGGTTCTCACAAGATACAGGTTTGTTCACATGCTGCTCTCATTTTTTTAGATTATCTTTTAAAATTATATGTTATTTTTCATAGTATCCTTGCACACTATATTGATGTCTCCTGCTCTGTATTCCATGCTGTTATTTATATTTGACTACAATTTTTTCTTAAGTTTTTGTACATGAATCCTCTTATGCAAATTGTATCATGGGCAATCGAGATTCATGGCATGTGCCAAAAAGAGAACTTATGGGGACTTCATGTTAGTGACATGTTCATGAAATAAAAAATTGGTCGGTGTAGTAATTTAATTAGGCTATATTTTAAAGTATGCTGTTTTCTTTCATCTATTTCACTACTGCGATAATCATACCTTATATACTCATCTTTCTAGGCACATTCATCATGCTCGTCCATGTGCTTGTATATGCATGCTTGTCTTATCAGGACATTCAGAACCACAAAATTTCTGCTTAATAATGATTCAGCAACAGTTATGATGTTAACAACTTTGTACTCACCTAACTAAATCCAAATGGAAGCTGTTTATCTTACTTTTGCACTCACCTAACTAAATCCAAACGGAAGCTGTTTACCTTACTTTGTATTCACCTAACTAAATCCAAATGGAAGCTGTTTATCTGCAAAGATGTTAGATAGGATCTCACAGTATGATACAGTGCTAATGCCATGCACATTACTCAGTTGGCAAAAACTCAATCTGAAAGTCAAGCTTCAATTGTTACCTTCACCGTCAATGAATGCCATGGCTTTATTTTCTTGACAGACTACAGGAAGGCATGAAATGTATTATATTCGTGAAAAGAACCATCATTGCAAGAACGTTAGCATACATACTTGGAAATATGAAGTCTCTCAGTTTTTGGAAATGTGAATTTCTTGTGGGATATCACTCTGGATTGAAGAATATGTCGCGAAAAAAGATGAATGCCGTTGTTGAAAAATTTTGTTCTGGAGAGGTATGACTAGGCATTCTCTTTATTCAAATATTTGAGTGAGCAAACCTTCTATACTTATTTCTTTTGGAGAGGTGTGACTAGGCAATCTCCTTAAATATTATTGAGTGAGCAAACCTTCTATACTTCTTTGAGTATTTTTCTTTTTTTTTTTTCCGTTTCATAAATGTGTATGTATGTGTGTGGGTGTACGTGTGTGTGTGCGAGCGCGCGCGTCTGTGTGTTTAGAATAGAAGCAAGCAGTTTGAATTCAAATCTTGAAGCTTTATAGCTGAACTTCTAGTTTGTGTGTGAGTAGGCTTTCAACCGTAGAGTTAAGATGTGTCATGTGTGTATGTGCGTGTTTGTGTAGGAGTTTCGGTTGGAAGCAAGCAGCTTGAATTCAAATCCTGGAGAGTATTCGACCATCAAGTTAAAATGTGTGTGCATGTGCGTGCACATATGAGTTTCGGTTAGAGGCAAGCAGTTTGAATTCAAATGCTTGAGCTTTATGGCTGGAACTTTAGTTTGTGTGTAAATGCTGGAGATTTATTTCTAATTATAATCTGATTGATGGTTTGAATTTTGTTGAGTTTGCAGGTTAATCTGCTGGTTGCTACTAATGTCGCTGAAGAAGGGCTTGATATTCAAACCTGTTGCCTTGTTGTGCGGTTTGATCTTCCACAAACTGTTGCTAGCTTTATACAGTCTCGAGGCCGTGCTCGAATGATGAAATCTAAATACATATTTCTAGTGGAGAGGTGTTTTCTTTTGTGAATGCCATCTGCATGCTTAAGCATTCTGTGTTTATTCTTATTAGTATCTTTACGTTCTTTGTTTGTTATCTCAATCTCACAGGGGGAATCAGCAAGACGAGAAATTACTTGATGATTTTATAATTGGCGAAACTATCATGAGTAAGGAGGTACTTGATCGGTCATCAGATGATACATTCAATAATTTGGAGGAGATTATTTACAAGGTAACTAGTACGGGTGCTTCCATTAGCACTGGCTGTAGTGTGTCACTTCTCCATTATTACTGCAGCAAACTTCCTCGAGATATGTAAGTAATGACTGCCATTTTTACATTTTGGTGGCATTATTTGCTCTGTGAAATATTATTCAGTTTTAAACTTCCGAATATGACTAATAATATCATGTTTCTTTGCAGGTATTTCGCACCTTCCCTAAAGTTTTTTTACATAGATGACAGTAATGGCATCATTTGCAGAATGATTCTTCCACCAAACGCTCCATTTCGTCAAGTTGAGAGTCTACCATGTGCATCAAAAGATGAAGCTAAGAGAAATGCGTGTCTACAAGCATGTAAGGAACTTCATGAAAAGGGTGCTTTAACTGATTATCTTTTGCCTGGTCTAAGTTCCGGGAAAAAGAATGGATCAACTGCACATCATTCTGGATGCAACAGCAATGAAGGTTGGCTTTTATGTGGACTTGAGCCATTCAAACTTTTGTGTTGAATTATTTGTCAGGTTACAAATAATCAATTCATTGTTTTTATGCTTCAGATGAAAATCTAAGAGAACTTTACGAGATGTTAGTTCCTTCTGTTCTCAAAGCATCACGGTCCAATTTTGATAGTCAGATAAATATGTATTTCTACTATATTAGACTTGTACCAATACCAGAGGATAGACAATATCGGATGTTTGGTCTCTTTGTCATGTCTCCTCTTCCTAAAGAGGCCGAAAAGTTGGAAGTTGATTTACATCTTGCTCATGGTAGAATCGTGGAAGCAGGAATTGAACCAAAGGGAATGTTGACATTTTGCAAAGAAGAGGTTAAAAAAAAAAGCCTTTTACTGTATTTTATATTTTATATGCATATGGGATAGTTCATTTATGATACTTATCTTCTAGTCTAACATTATCTTCTAACTGTGCACAGATTGTGCTTGGGCAATATTTTCAAGAAATGTGCCTGAAGATTATCCTTGACAGAGCAGAGTTTTATTGTGATCATGTTTCCTTGGGCAAATTCCATGCATCTGAACATTGTTTCTCAACTTTCTATTTACTACTTCCAGTCAAGCAGCAAAATTGTGGGGACAAGATAATTGTTGATTGGGAAACTATAAGATGCTGTTTATCATCACCTGTTTTTGGACGTATTACAGATTTAGATTGGAAAGATCCTTATCCGATAAGTGATTCTTTGAAACTTCTTAATGGAACAGTCAGTAAACACAATGTCCTTAACAGCTTAGTTTTCACTCCGCACAACAAACTTTTTTTCTTGATTGATGACGTTATACATGGAACAAATGCCAACAGCCAGTATAAGAGTGTGAGCTATGCACAACACTACCAGGACAGGTAAATGTTGTCGATCTACTGTATCTATGCATTTGTCATAATCTACTTTTTAGATACAAATATTAGGTCCATGCAGTTTATGTGTAGCATAAATTTCTTCCTGGATAAGAATATCTACAGAATGCTTCTATCATCTTGTTTCTATAACTCAACAAGAAGGGAAGTTGATGGCTACATCATGTGCAGAAATAGTGACACTTAAAATGGAGAAGTGACTCCACTACTCTAGTGTGTTGTGTTATTGTCTTTGATTTCCCTTGAGACATCAACAAATAGAATTGATTAGTAATCATAAAATGATCTCTATATGGAAATGAAAGATCAGAGGAATAAAATGAAGGGATTCAGAAGGCAACTTCCAAAATAGATAAAAGG
This sequence comes from Ananas comosus, assembly GCF_001540865.1. NCBI lineage: Eukaryota > Viridiplantae > Streptophyta > Magnoliopsida > Poales > Bromeliaceae > Ananas > Ananas comosus. The sequence continues at coordinate 8,193,543 of NC_033639.1, forward strand.
ACTTATATGATGATACATTGTATAACAGACATTCATTTTTTTTACGAGCACAAATTTGTATGTTTAATTTCTAAGCTACTCTTTTTCTTGACTTTACCAAATGATTTATTCCAAATTGACCATCAAGTGTACGAAGTCCTACTTGTACTTGTACCGACTTTTGGACATTTAAACAAAGCGGGGATAACTTTGATGAACTAAGTATTTTGATTGACTGCTAGTTTCAAAAAACTGTTGTGCTGCCCCTACTTGAATGTTTCTTGGCCTATGAATTGTCTTTGTAATTTTGAGGGAATTTTCACTTATCATATTTGGGTTGTTTATTTGATTCTTGACCATAAGAATGAAATGCTACTTTGTTTTTGTAACTTGGTTTATAGTGGCTTAATATTTTACAAATTGGCACTCTGAAAATCAGGTTTAATATTCAGTTATCCCATCCAGAGCAACCTCTTCTAAAGGCCAAGCCGCTATTTAATTTACATAATTTGCTCCATAACCGTTTACAAGGGAATACAGGTGATCTTCCCTGCTATTTTACTAATGCAGTTTTTTGTTTTGTTTTGTTTTTGTTTTTTGTTTTCCCCCTGAAAAATGTCATACAACTTGTTACTGTTTATTCACTATCTTAAAACTTATCTTTGGATTACTTCAATTTACTTTTACAATCACAACACGAAATCATAAAGAGATGCTCAGATGTGACAGTTCCTGATTTGATATGCTAGCAACGAAAAAAGTAGTAACATTGAAGTTTGCTTATCATATGAATGATGAATTTTGCAATGGTGTAATTGATATATTGTAATTGAAAACTGGAAGATTAACCTAAGTTGCATCTGGGATTCAGTTGTACCTATGTCAGATGTATACTTTGTTTTTGGTTGAAATTTTACTTCTTATAATATTTGTTATTATCTTAATTGTTATGTTAACTATATGCCTGAAAAATCAGAGTCGCACGAGTTGTTGGAGCACTTTGTGGAGCTACCCCCAGAATTGTGTTGCTTGAAAATAGTTGGTTTTTCAAAAGATATTGGCAGTTCTCTTTCTCTGTTGCCCTCTTTGATGCATCGGCTGGAGAATTTACTTGTAGCTATCGAGTTGAAGGAAGTCTTGGCATCCTCATTCCCAGAAGCTTCTGAAATTAGGGCTGACTGTGTAAGTCATTAGTTTCCATATAAGCATCATAAGTTCATACAGACAGATCAGTTGTTGTCACAGACGTGTAGTTGTTTACACTCTTCAATCCTCATTCTTTAAGCAAGAAAAATACATTTCAGATTCTAGAAGCACTCACGACAGAGAAATGTTTGGAAAGGCTTTCTCTGGAAAGGTTTGAAGTGCTTGGTGATGCTTTCTTGAAGTATGCAGTTGGCCGTCATTGTTTTGTTTCATTTCAAGGACTAGACGAGGGTCAATTGACCAGGATGCGTTCTGCCATAGTAAATAATTCAAATCTCTGCGAACTAGCAATTAAAAAAAATTTGCAGGTACGTTACTTCAGATGATTATCTTCTCCTTTTTTATGATTGTATTTTTCCTTTTTTTTTTTTTATTTTGTGGACTATGAGACTATCTCTAGTCACTATACCTTGTGAGGTAAATTTCTTCGATGGCTTTCAGATAGTTGTCAGTGGTTTCAATTTTACTTGTGCTGCTAATATTGTACAATTTCTCCTTTGGGAGTTCCCACAGGAAAATCAAATATCAGAATGTCAAATTCACAATGATTATAGAAACTAGAAAGTATGATGGCAAAATATAATATAGCAAAATTTTGTTTTTTTTTGTGTTGTGTAGCAAATTGGATGAGCAGCGAGGATTTTCACCTGTTATGAGGATCTCAATTTGTTCTTATCAAAATATTGCCTTTTGACTATTTAAGCATCATCTTTGATGCATTTCTGGTTTATCCTAAACTGTTGTATGTGGGTTGGGGCAGTCACGTTTTAACCTTAATTTCCACTGGCCTGACCTTTTTGGCTTGACCATTTTGGCCAGCTTTCTGCTTTTGGAAGTGTCGTTTCAGATATGCATATTGCTCTTTGAGAATGTTGTCTTCCTGCTTGTGAGAGTATTCTAGCATGTTGAATCAAAGATTCTAGCATGTTGAATCAAAGAAGCTATCTTCTAAAAATTTTCCCATGTCAATGTTCTGTAATACATCAAGGGATAGATCAAAGTGCTATATCTATCTGAAGTACTTCTCTCTCTTCAATTTACAGGTGTACATACGTGATCAGCCATTTGACCCTACCCTCTTCTTTGCATTAGGCCGTCCTTGTAATGTTGTTTGTAATGCGGATACAGAATCGAGCATACATCAAATGGGAACTGATTCTGGGTCAGATAGACCAGAATCTGGTAGTGTGAGATGCACCAAATCCCATAATTGGCTACACAGGAAAACCATTGCAGACGTTGTGGAAGCTCTTGTTGGAGCATTTCTTGTCGAGAGTGGGTTTAAAGCTGCATTTGCTTTCCTTCGGTGGCTCGGTATACCTGTTCATTTTGATCTTCCAGATGTTTATAGAGTATACAAATCAAGCAACAACAACTTGTCACTCTGTGATGTTATCAGTGTTGCTAAGCTTGAGGAATTGATAGGCTATACATTTAAGTACAAAGGACTTATTCTGCAAGCACTTGTTCACGCTTCCTATAGTAATCATCCTGGAGGATGCTACCAGGTTAGTATTGCAGAAAAATGTCGAGAGTAAGTCAAATCATTTCTCTGTTTTCCTCAAAAGTTGGCAAATGGCAAAATAATTTGAACTGATACAGCTTGTACTGCTACTTGCCTTTTGAACAGAAGCTGGAGTTTCTTGGCGATGCAGTCTTGGAATACTTGATTACATCATACCTCTACTCAGCTTATCCAGATTTAAAGCCTGGTCAAATAACGGATTTAAGGTCAATATCTGTAAACAATTATTCCTTTGCACATATAGCAGTCTGGAATTCGCTGCACAAGTTTCTTGTAAAGGATTCTAACAGTCTTACTGAGGCAGTAAACCAGTTTGAGAAATATGTCCAGCTATCTGAGCCAGAAAAGGACATGCTGGAAGAACCTGCATGTCCAAAGGTATGTACTATGTAAACTCCGTAGACCTATGCTGCATTTATTGGTAGGTGCGTTAGTTCATTGAGAAACTGGATGATTCTAACCAGTGTCTGTTATGTGGAAAGTACCTTTCTTTTTCATGAATATTCATGTCAAAAATCTTTTCCTCACTTAACTTTGTTGACTTGACAATCTTTTGTATTAATTTTATAACCAGCAGCCTTTCTGATTCTCTGATGAGCATTCACTGGCTAAGATTGTCATACCTTGCCACAGCAAGTAAATCCATGGTTATAGTTTTTAATCTAAGATAGCTATTTCTAATGAAACTAGCAACTTCAATTAGATATTCTTTGGGCAGTAATTACGTGTCAGCAGGAACTTGCCGACTAAGACTGAGCTTGTGACCGAGGTTATTTTGCTATGAACACATAGAATGTGCTTAATAGGCTTGAGGAAAGATCCCAAGCAATCTATACTCGCTACAAGGAAGGTATAGTAGGATAGATTGTGGGACTTGATTGCAATAATTTTGAAAGTACGAACCAGAAATTACAACTTAAAGTTTGAGGACTAAAGTGTCACGTGCCTCATATTTTGAGGACCAAACGTGCAATTTACCCTTCTTAATATTTATAGTAGCTAAATTGCATATGCACCAGTATGTGCACCCGCAGTATGCAGTATGTGGACCGCCCACATACCACATAGCACTTTCTAAAACATTGTAAGTAACTATTTGCTATAATTGATCAATTTGCTTAGAGAAGTTAGACATTTCTTTCAAATTTCATGACAGCAAAATGTGCATTAATAGTGGAATTGAATTTTTTGTACCGCTTCTATTTTAAGCTCTAAGCATGTTGAGTTTGTGATATTTACTAGTGAACTATGGTCTCAGATGACTTCTAAAGCTTGCAATCTGTATTCTATACCAATTTTCTTGAATGATTGCATGCTATCAGTTATTCGCTTCCCTATTTTGTTGTTTCTAGTTTGTTGCCTTCAAAGTCTTTTGAACTGTATTACACACACAGGTACTTGGGGACATTGTGGAATCTTGTGTTGGTGCTGTACTTCTGGACACTGGATTCGATCTAAATCAAGTTTGGAAGTTAATGCTTATGCTTTTGGGACCAGTCTTGAACTTCACTAGCTTGCAGCTTCATGCTGTTAGAGAATTGCGAGAGTTTTGTGAGAGTTCTGGGTTACCACTGGGTCTTCCTGATCCAGTAAAAGAGAAGGGGCTTTACTTTGTCAAGGTCGAAGTTGGTTTAAAAGATCACACTTTGACTTGCATGGCAACTAACAAAAACTCAAAAGCTGCTAGAAAAATGGCTGCACAAGAAGCACTTTCTAAATTGAAGGTAAGGCAAGTGTAGTCTTTCTGTTATGAAAGTATTGATTTGATTTTTTAGCGAAATACGGTTACGGCATTACTAACACTCTTTCAAGTTGGCTGGATGTAATTATTGTATGCTTCATCTACTTATTGGTTAAATAGTTTTTCACTTGGTCATCTTTGACTCCTATTGTGCACATATTTCTTAAAGTCTGAAAAAAGAATCAATTGATTTGGAAGTGTTCATGTAATTCATGTCTAGCAAATCCACATTGTGCTATGCATTTCAGTTGCATTTAGAAACAAATATATTTTATGTACATACATTGATGGACTTTATTTTAGATAACCTTAAAAATTATATTTGACCAAATAACTTTGTCAAAATTTATTTGACCAATTAACCCTATTTTGTCCAACTCAACACTAGGGTGAAGCAATAATTGGAAGACGGTGAATCATTCAGAGTCTTTAATAAAAGTTAAAAAGACGGTGAACCGTTTATTGCCTTTCCCTTTAAAAAGAAAATAGTGAATGATTCTTCGTTTCTTTCTTAGTTAAGTATTTTCAACATGCATTTCTAACAATTCGACAAAATCCCAACAGCTCACTTACAATCCTAACAACCCCATAGTAGCTCGCATGCAGTCCTAACAACCCCATAAAATTTCCTAACAACCCACACAAAAAACCTACAAACAACTGTAACAACCAGAAAACCGACATATGGTAAATGATTCACCGTTTTCTAAAGATGGTGAATGGTTCACCACTTTCAATGAACACGGTGAATGATTTATTGTCTTTCACTCTTTCTCCATCATTGTGCTGAGTTGGACAAAATAGGGTTAGTTTGCTAGAAAATTTTTTGTTAGGGTCATTTGACTAAATATAATTTTTTTTTAAGGTTATTGTGAAGAAATGTCCTACATTGATACTTGGCACATAAATGTAGCCAAAATACAACAGTACATAGATCTACTTGTGTAAGACCATTGTTTTACAGTAATCTGCGTTCTGTATGAAATGGGTTAGTTCGTAAAACAAAAGATGAAAGTGGATGCTCTTCCTTTTCTTTTGACAAACTGGAATAAACAATTACCAGCAGATTAAGCTGATTCGATTTTCTTTTTGAATACACTGCTTTTGCTATTCCTTTTGAATCTTTTAATGCGCATATGCAGGCTCATGGTTACAAGCCTAAAAGAAAGTCACTGGAGGAGGTTCTACGTACTACTAGGAAAAATGAAGCAAAGCTAATAGGCTTTGATGAAGACCCCATTCTAGTAGAGAATGATAATGATATCTGCATTAAATTGGAGAAGCTATCGACCCATGAACCAGAAGAGAGTAGCTTGTTTCTCCAGGATGCAAAATCAGCTGGTACTTCTTTCGGCTATAAATCATTCATTCCTTCCGGCACGGAGGAAAATTGTATGGCTGGCGTGAACGAGAACTACAATGGTACCAAATGCAAGCATGAGCCTGTTATACAGCATTATGTGGTGTCCAGTGGATTGGCCGAGAAGAGCAATCCATGGCAGAATTCTGATATGGAAACTCTCACTTCGTTAGGTTTATTCACTGGAAACTGATTTAAAAAAAGAGAGCAATATATGAATTTCCCCTTTTACTTATTTACTGTGGACTTAGATTCCTTCTTACAGAAGTCCACTGCCCATTCACCTCTCCAACCAAAATTTAGAAAAAAGGAAAAAAAAAAAAGAAAGCTCCCTAACATAAGAAAAGGGAATATTTTCAATAAACTACACTTGTAAGGCCTAAATATGAAAATTTAGATTTTGCCGAGTTATATATAACATATGTAAGTTGGTGATCTTGCAAGGATATAGAAATTCTCGACGGTATAGTTGATAATGTTTCCTTCACTGTGTAGGTGATCTGGATCGGAAACCTGCAAAATCACGCCTTCTTGAGATCTGTACCGCCAACTATTGGGACCCTCCTTTATTTGAGTGTTGCAAAGATGAAGGACCTAGCCACCTAAGAGAGTAATCTTCATATCCTGTGCCTATTTCGTGGACGTGTATTTGTTATAGTTAGTGAAGTACATGTTTCCAATCAGAAAAAGTACGGTCTGATTGTGAAGCTTAGATAAGCTGCTGTTGTTATTTAACAATCTAACTTGCCGATAGAAATCCAAAGCTTAAGACTTGCTGCCGAACAAAATATTTGTGATTTGGTTTCTTCTATTAGATAGCTAATAATTCCCCTGTTAAATTTGATTTAGTCTTCTTTGTTATCGAGTCATTACCAAATGAAAAAACAGGAAATAAAGATGTCTTCTCTGCTAAAAATTGTATATGCCCATAACAACTTAAAGCTCCAAGGGGAACAAGTTAGTTGTGCTTTCCAATGTCAAATGTATCCTATGTTATATTTTTGTCTTTTGTACATTTGATGTATTGTAAGCTCATCATGTAACATGTCCAATACATATGCAGGTTCACATACAAGGTTACTGTTCGAGTCGAAGGAGCTACTGCAGCATTATTGGAGTGCTTCAGTGACCCGAAGGCGCAAAAGAAAGCCGCACAAGAGCATGCCGCAGAAGGGGCCTTATGGTATCTCAAGCAACAAGGTTACCTACCTTAACCCTAAATCTCTTTCCGAAGCACTCTGTTGTATATAATTTTCCGTATTTAAAGCAGGTCCTGTAGATTTCCTAATATATGGTCTGAACAAACAAAAATTCTGGTTGTATAGTATGCCAACCCGATTTAGACTAAAATGGGATCTTTCCCATGATCCCTTTTTAAACCCGTACCCAATTATTAGGACTATCACCCAATCTGAACGGTATTAGCATATAATCCTAACCCTCGTTAAATAGGGTGAGGGCACGAGGCACTATCTTATTCTGTGTCACTCATTTTCAAACTCGCTTAATTATGTGTATGTCAAGAGAGAGTATGGCTTTAAGCTCTACATTCTGGTTTTCCCTCTTCTTTTGCTCTTCTTTTTGTCTAAGGCTGAAAGTATTCGGTCTATCGGAGTAGCTTTGGAGCCATGTTTATTGCCCCTCTTAAGATCTAAACGTTAGCATGTTGCTCTTGCGAGTGCAATTTCATACTCGAGTCTTGGATAACTTCCCTGGGGTATATGTGTAAATAGATCTGAAGTTGGATCTGAAGTTGTTATGAAGTAAAATGGCAATGGATGTTTATTTGGAAAAACCTATTTCAAGAGGGAGGTATGGTAGGCAATGTTCATGTGCGCAGTCCTTTTTCTTTTGTTCTTTCTTAACAGCAGAAGCAGCGTTGAAAGTGCTTTTTCTGTACCTGGCAGCTGAAATAGCTTGCAAATTCCGCTATATCTTTCATTTAACCGTGTTGTGGAAGATCCCCAGGACTCCGTTTGGGCTTAGAATTGTGGACATTACACAAATGATAAGAGTTGCCATATCATGTTGCGAAGCTATCTTTGTATGTTACCCTGGAACTCTTTTTTGCTTAAGATCAGTTTTTTTTCATTCTCGAAGAAGTGCATATCTTACCGGGATCCTCATTAATAATGGTCCGGAACAATAGTATCATTGGAGTAGATACACGACTCGCTTTAAATATAAATACAAGAAGCCGAGTACGCGGATTAGTCCGAGTGGAGAGAAAAAAAAAATATATTGAACTTAAAATCTTTTCTGGAGATATTCATTTTCCTGGAGAGACAGATAAGATATCCAGGCACAGCGGCATTTTTATACCACCAGAAACGGAAAAAAAAAATTCTAAAGAATCAAAAAAATGGAAAAATTGGATCTATGTTCAACGGATCACACCTACCAAGAAAAAGTATTTTGTTTCGGTTCGACCCGTAGTCACATATGAAATATCCGATGGGATAAATTTAGCAACACTTTTCCCTCGGGATATCTTGCAGGAAAAGGATAATGTCCAACTTAGAGTTGTCAATTATATCCTTTATGGAAATGGCAAGTCAATTCGAGGAATTTATCACACAAGTATTCAATTAGTTCGGACTTGCTTAGTATTGAATTGGGACCAAGAACAAAATGGTTTTATAGAAGAGGTTCATGCTTCCTTTGTTGAGGTAAGGGCAAATGATCTAATTCGCGATTTCATAAGAATTGAGTTAGTCAAGTCCACTATTTCGTATACCGGAAAAAGGTATGATAGGGCAAGTTCCGGATTGATTCCCGATAATGGATTAGATCGCACCAATATCAATCCCTTTTATTCCAAGGCGAAGATTCAATCACTTAGCCAACATCAAGGAACTATTGGTACGTTGTTGAATCGAAATAAGGAATGCCAATCTTTGATAATTTTGTCATCATCCAATTGTTCTCGAATTGGTCCATTCAATAGTTCGAAATATAACAATTTGACAAAAGAATCGGATCCCCTAATTCCAATTAGGGATTCTTTAGGTCTCTTAGGCGCTATTGTACCTAAAATAGCGAATTTTTATTCATCTNGAGATCCCACATTGTACGGATGTGCGGCGAACCGGCACGGGATCGACGTCACGTGCTCACTCTCTAAAGTGGTCGTGGTTCTGTCGGCCACGGAGATTACGTCGACGGCCCTCCTCATGTTGCCCAGATACAGGTAGGAATCATCCCAGCCCCAGATTGCTCTGCAAATTGAGATCAGTATCGTTTTTTGCATTTGTTAAAGGCAAGAATGTAAGTAATAATGTAGAGGCGGTGTCAATGCTGGGTTTGGAGGCGGCTTGAAGTGAATAGCTTGGAGATATCAAATATATATATATATATATATATATATAGAGAGAGAGAGAGAGAGAGAGAGAGAGAGAGAGAGAGAGTAATGTTACTATACTTTTGCGAGTACAGAGATCTCCATACTCATAAGTTGTTTTCGACGATAGAACTTCCGAATTGACATACAATTCAAAACAGATCATAATAAAATGCTGTGGAATTGGTTGAAGGCCTTTCCATCCGATTAGATAAAAAAGGATTTACAAAGGCTTACCTGAATGTAGATAGCCATCTTCCAGTCTGATTATTGTGTTTTATCATAAACAGATCCTCAAAGTTGGCTCCACTGATGATCCGTACTTTATCATCTCTACTGCATCAAAGCTCAAAACAGAATAAAGAAAAAGAAAAATGAATTGAGCATGATATGCAAACTCCTTGTAAAAGTAATTTTCTTTTGTTTTTCTAACACAAATGCCATAATATATTTGCTTCAGTTTAGAGCTAGCTGCTTCCTTGCCCTAAAGAAAGTAACTTCTACTTTTAATTTTTTAGTGAAGAAACAAAAAGGTTAATAAGCAGAATATATCCACTAAACCAACTATCACATATCAATGAGTTTTAAGTATGTTGAGTAACTTACGAGACCATCACATCAATAAGTGTTTTCTTGACTACAAGGGCACAAGAATTCAAGTCATACATCAACACATTCTACAATGGACTAAACAGAGTTAGTTTCACTTTTTCCATCTACATATATCTAGCAGATGCAGGAGATCGCATACCTCGTTGTAGCAAGACAGCTTCCGCTGGGTGAAAAATGTGCAGAATGAACTGCTCTGTTATGCTGAACAGTCTTCAAGCATTCCAGCTTATTCTCTTTTGATCTTCTCAAGTCCCATATGCAAGCCGTCCCATCCGTCGAACTTGTAGCAAACAAATTAACATTTTCTGGATGAAAGTCTATCGTATTTATCCTCTGTTCATGCAAGTCCCAGGAACCAGAGACTTTACCCACCCTCAAATCGAAAAGTTTGAGCTCGCCTCGCTCTCCAAAATATAAGGAGTTATTATCATGAGGTGCTTGGCATAAAGAATAAATAGAATAACCGCAGGAATATATCATGTTGAACGTCTCTGAATCGGCATCCATCAAACATATAAACCCATCGTAGCAACTAGTGAAAATCTACATTAGACAGAACCAAGCACATAGGATGAATGACCATATAAGAAGCATGAAGGAGTCCCCAACAAAAACAAAACCACATTATCATCAAGTGTTACAGCTGAGAAAAACAGTTACACTCTCAATTGTGGACGGATCAATCTGTGACATATTCTAGTTCATTAAACTTAATCTTAGTAACATAAATATATACCGAACAAACATTTGTAACATTCCTGTAAGGGGCAATAGAGAATATGTTTAGAACAATCAATTAACCAGATTAATGTGTGGTGCAGCAAAGTACAGGTGACTCTGAATCTCAACACTCATTCAGCTATTCAACCACAACTACATTTTGCACCAAAATTCTTCAGCTACCAACAATTCTAAACCATTCTCCATCACAATTGTACTCAAAGTTCAACCTGTTGCATGTCTAATACAAAGCATATTCGTGTACCGGAACAAGTCGAAGGCATAATTGCTCAACAATTTTTTACACAACTATGGCCTACAATAATGTTTGAAGCGAATCGAACATTTAGGCTAACTATTGAGAAAGAATTAGCGCTGAGTTATTGCGCGCTTTTAATTTAAAAGTAAAACTGTGAAAGAAGATATTACCTTTGTCGGCGAATCCAGATGGACCGAAATCCCCGAAATTGGAGCTCTGTGAGGAAAATATACAAACACCCCATCTCCATCCCCATCCCCTCCACTATAATCCACATCCCAAAACCCTAGATGCCCCAGCTTATTCCCCGCAGCGATCACCGTCCGATCCCCAAAAGGCAGGAATCGCACGGCCAGGATCCTCTCCCGGAGAACCTTCCTCACCTTCTCCTCCCTCAGAGCCATCGAACGCCTCGGATCGAACCCGGAACCCCTTCCCTTCACATGATCCGATTCCGACGCCTTTGAAGCTCCCAAAATCGCGTCGATCAGGCCTCGATCGGCCGATCCGGAGCCCCCGACGAGGGTATCGGCGGTGGGGAAGGGGCCGATCCTCTCCCGGGCGGCGGAGGCGGGATTGGGAGGGGGAGAAGGGGGATCGGAGGAGGGGGATGGGGATCGATTAGGGGGGAGGCCGCGGGTGCGGAGGGAGCGGCGGAGGACGACGGGGGATCGGGGCGTGGGGGAGGGGCAGGGCCTCTTCTTCGTCGTCGCCATGGATTGCTGAGCGGAGGAGGAGGAGAGATCGGAGGCGATGCGGCGGAGCTTGAGCGAGGCCATCACCTCGCCGTTGCGGCGGATGTTCTCCATGCGGCGGCGCTCGTACTCGGTTAGGGTTTCGGGCGCCATTAGAGAGGGGTGAGGGGAGAGAGAGAGGGAGAGAGAGAGAGAGAGAGAGAGAGAGGGTAATGAGAAGGGGAACGGAGAGGTGGCGCGAAGTGATGGGGAGAATGGCGGGAAAATTAATTTTGCTTGCATTCGCCACGTGGCGTGAAGAGATTGGCGAGGTGTATAGACATGGTTCTCCGAATATTGGACTTGATTATGGTTAATTGCAGTGCTAATTAGTCCTCCATTTTTTATGTTTAATTACAGTCGCCACGTGGCGTGATGAAATTGCTTCGGTCTATAGACCTGGTTCTCCAAAAAAGTGACTTTTATTTCTGGTTAATTGCAGTGTTAGTCCTTACACTTTCAGCCAAATTTCATTTTGATCCTCAAATTTTTAAGTTTTACGTGAGATCCAAACCTTATAAAACTTTCAGAAATCTTTTACTTTAGTGCTTATTTTGAAGAAAAAAAATTATTTAGCTCGTTTATATACCTATGCACGACGACTCCTTTAATCTCATATTTTTAACTTAACAATTTATTAAAAAAATTGATAAAATTAATGGATAATAGGATACAAATATTAAATAAATATGTGTAACATGATAAGTAGGTGGTACCCAAATGCGTGGGTAGTAACTTTTTCTAAAAAATAAATGAGTACAAGAATTAAAATAAAATAATTTTAAAAGTACAAAAGTATTTATGCCTCTGACATTTTAACCATCGTATTGCTTTAAGAGCCGTGCAGCACTATTAACAATACGTAATTTTAAAATCACAAATATGTTGAGTTTCTGTATTTTTAAAAGAATATAAAATTACGAATAATATATATTTATAGAGTTGAGCTATTATATTATTATGGATAAACTTTAAATATCACCCCTGTGGTTTTGCACTTTCTGACTTTAGGATCCTATGGTTAAAGTGTATCAAGTTAGTATTCTTTGGTTTCATTTTTATCTTTTCATCATTTTTTTGTTAATATTTTGTTAAATTATATATAAAAAAAACTTCAAATATTCCATCCAGATTTATTGAATATTCAATTTATTACTCTTTAATTTTAATTTTGTCACTGATTTAAAGAAAAAAATTAGTAAAATCGATAATAAAAAGATAAAAATAAAACGACATGACACTAAATTGATATACTTTAAATCATATGATATTAAAGTAAAAAAATGTGAAACCACAGGCGTAGCATTTGAAGTTTTTTTTCTATCACAGCCTAAACATTCAACAGTCAAAAAAATTAATAGTAAATATTATTTCTCGATAGTATTTTAGCTCCATTTTCTCTCTTTCTATATATATATAATATTTTTAAATGAAGTAATAAGGCATTAGAATATAAAAATACCAGAGTTAAAAAAAATAATAATAAATAAAAATTGAAAGTTCTCAAACGGGCCACGAGCGAACCAAATCGGTCGAATTAGTTCGGTTCGATTTAATTTAGCTTTTATTTCTAGTTCGTTTCGGTTCGGTTCGGTTTTTTCTTAAAAAATGGAACCGAACGGAACCGAACCGAGCAAAACCCCTCCCCCGATACATTTTTCCCCTTTCTTACGACACAAGCTTATAATTGTAGATACATTCATTTCTCTCCCAACTCCGAGAACCTCGTCCCCGATCTCAGTCGCCCATGTCGGTGAGTATCCTCCTCCCTCCTCCCCCAAAACCCTAACCCTAATCGAATTCCTTCCCCTCTCTCTGTCTCTCTCTCTCCCTCTCTCTCTCCCTCTGTCTCTAATCACTCTCTTTCTCCTATGGTTTGTAGATCTTCGAGTACAACGGGAGCGCCCTCGTGGCGATGGTGGGGAAGAACTGCTTCGCCATCGCCAGCGATCGCCGCCTCGGCGTCCAGCTTCAGACCATCGCAACCGATTTCCAGAGGGTCTACAAGATCCACGACAAGCTCTACGTCGGCCTCTCCGGCCTCGCCACCGACGCGCAAACCCTGTAAGTGAGAGAAAGAGATCCGGGATTGCCCGGGTTGTGGCTTTTTTTTTGGGGGGGGGTTTGATTTGATAGTATCGGTGTTCTTTAGGGCAGTGTTTGGTTGCGTGTAAAAAGAGGTCCAAAAATAACTCTCAGGTCGAAAAGATTTTGTTTTGCTTAAAATACTTATTAATTTTGAAGCAATTTTCCGTATTTTAGGGTGATTTTCGATTTTTTCCAGCAAAAAAAAATGCAAACTGAAAAGTTAAAATTGAAACAATAAATAGATAGTTTCTTTTTCATCGAAAATACGTTTTTCTAATTATTTTTTATGAAAATTGTTTACAATGGTTGCTTTACACGGAACCTATCATTTAGTATATTTTTGTTTGGTTTGTGTTGTTCAGGCACCAGAGGCTTGTGTTCCGGCATAAGCTGTATCAGCTTCGAGAAGAGAGGGACATGAAACCGGAGACTTTCGCTAGCCTTGTCTCCGCTTTGCTATATGAGAAGAGGTTTAAATTTAATTCCGGTTATTAAAGTTTATGGAAAATGGAAGTTTCATGCCTCCTTGTTTGTTTGTTTGAATGATCGGAATGGTTATTTTTGGTTTAATTCCAAAATCAGTGAAGAAGTTAATGGTTTTGATTTCAGGTCATCTGCTTGATCATTGCAATAAAAGAGCATGTAGGATGAGATTGTTGAGTGGATAGATGATAAAACAAGGAGAGATGAGATATAGGTTTCTTTGCGTATATCAGTGGAATGTTTGGTTCCCATCCAATGCTTTTTCTTAAGTGTTGTGTACGTAGAGCTGTTCGAAGAAGTCCTAGGAGCTTTTTTATTGAAAATCTACTAGTAATTTATGTTGTATCTAGATGCAGAAGCTCTATAGAGGAGCTTCTAGTTTTGAAGCCCAGAAGTTAATTTTATCTTCGTGCTATAGCCTATGGTCATCGGCTCGTAACTTTTCATTTACCATATGCTGGAATTTTGTTCAGGAGTAGAGAAGTTGTTCTAGAAGCAGGCTAAAAAGTATTTGGAGGAACTGTAGGAGTATGAAGACATATTGGATGGCATCAGAATGTGCGAGGAGGAGGTGCTCTGAAAGGGGTTAAGGAGAATGATTATAGAAAGAGGCAAAGAAAGAACTAGAGATAAGAGTGGGCATGCATTCCTTGACATTAATTCTTAGTTTTGAACAGAAGTACGTATGCCTTAATAGATTCAAATGTATGTAACAGAAGTTCTTTTTGTAATTTGTGAACTTAAATCCATTAGCAGGCTGAAATTTCTCATTTAATATCTGTTAGTTGTTGCCTTTTTGTATTGTTTTTTGCGAGATGGTTTTCTACCCATTTCTATCTTTTTTTCCTTTCCCTATAATAGTGGCTTTGGCTGAAAGGTTCTTTGAATTCTGCAGATTCGGCCCGTACTTCTGCCAACCGGTAATTGCTGGGTTAGGAGATGATGATGTACCCTTCATTTGTACTATGGATTGCCTCGGTGCCAAGTAACTATCCATTTCCAATGCTTATCCTGCAAGAAACTTCTTTATCATCTAACCAAATTTACCTACACCTGCAAAGCACTTCTTTTGTTGCTTGCTATTTGCTGTCTCTATTTGCATCAGGAGATTTTTCTAGTACCTTGGCATTCTTCAGATTAACGTACAATTTCTACTTGTTTCTTCTAGGGCTTAAAAAAGAAGGACAAATTTATTCAAATAGAGCTTTTCTGGGTTGCCTGCATTTATTTGGTAAAAGATGCTCTATAATAGATGCTGAAAGAGAGAGCACTATATAAACTAAAGGCTTCATTTGGTCCTTTACTTGATACTACAGAGTTCACTAGAGCAAAACTCAGAAGTAGGAATGCTCTCAAACAATCAACAAATAATTTCCCTCTGGTTTTGAACCTGATGTAAGCCCTTAAAAATAGGTGTTCAAATACCGGGTACAGCAAAACTGAGACAAGTTGAGCACTTGCCATGGGTGCTATTAGGCCAATTTATGGATAAACTCTACCTTCTAACTTGCATTCAGTCTAATTATTCCAGTGCCGGTCCTAGGGAAGTTCCTCTGAATTTCATGCCTGCTAATTGGGAAATGTGCAATCGATGATATGAATGTTTGTCCGATGATGAAAGGAAAAGGAAGTTGTCTTGCCTGCTAGTTTATGGGTAAACTTCCATGTACCAATGGTGCTTACCGGCTAGCTAAAACATGGAAGTTTACTTTAGATAGGAGTTGTTTCTCTACTTTATTGCCATATATTTCCCCCTTGTGGTATATCTGAATTCTTTAAATTTGTATCTCTTTATTTGGAAGAGTATGAAGTGGGTAATTTTCTGTTGCAGGGAGCTTGCCAAAGACTTTGTTGTTTCTGGTACAGCCTCGGAATCCCTGTATGGTGCTTGCGAATCCATGTACAAGCCTAACATGGTTAGTTGCTGTGTTGTTATACGTGCCTATATAGTTAGTATCTTAGCTGGCTCATATTATTTTGGCTCTACTTCTTGGTGACGGTCATATTTTCTGGTCATTAGACGGTTTAGTGATAAAGGTATGACGTACAGATATTTTCCTTTGTACCAGTGACTAATTTCATTGTTTGGGTTACGTTTGTTGTGATATCTCTCAAGTTCATGGGATCGAAGTTATGTCATTTCGTATCTATGAATGCTGAACAGTTTTTGGGTCTTGCCGTAAGCTATTTGCATTTTACCTCCATAAGTGCAAAGCTCTTTTACATAGTCATGTTTGTGCATAGTTGCAAATTCAGAGCGAGTTTTAGGACTGAGATTAATAAACAGTATCATACATGCAGCATAAATAACACACAGAGAATATGAAACCAAAGCTCTTAATTAACACACGCAAGCCAGGATATAGTTAGCAGCTGGCGCATGAATAATAGTACTTCTTTCTACCTTATGTTTGTCTTTCTCCATTTTAAATGTTGAATTTATGTTTCCCTGATGACTGCAATCTGATAGGGAGAGTTCCAGGATTCTCTTGTATTGATTTCATAATGAGGCATGACATTGACCTTTTTCCCTCGCATGACAGGAACCTGACGAGTTGTTTGAGACTATATCGCAAGCACTGTTAGCATCTGTGGATCGTGATTGCTTGAGTGGCTGGGGAGGCTATGTTCTTCTCGTGTAAGTTCTTCATTCAGCCTCTTTGACGGTTCTTTGATATTTGCACCACTCGTGCATTTTCTTGTTGCTAAATAAATACCTAGCCTTGCAAATCGTTTTGCCTAACCGGTGATTGAAATAGGGTACGTGAAAAATCATGTTTCGCCAAGTTGGTGCTCTCTACTCTTCATTTCTGAGACTACTACTATAGTACAGATTAAATACCTCTAAAAATGTCATGTTCTTAGGAAAAAAAGAAACACTGGTTATGCTTTTGGGTTGTCCAGCGTTTAGCAACAATTTGGGATTGTTTACCTTTTGAAAATAACTTGATGTTTAGCATGTAGTGAGAGTGTTAAACCCATACTTTGCTCTAGCTAAAACCTCAATTTTGTTTTCCACATTTAACCTGCATCCCCCCCCCTTGGCTTTATTGCAGAACACCGACTGAAGTGCAGGAGAAAATACTGAAGGGAAGGATGGACTGAATCCTCCTGTTTAGGATACGAAGAGTAGTGAAAATTGATCACCCTTCAAACTATGCTGTTTTCCTACAGTTTTTCGACGTTAATTGCTGTTTTTTCTGTGACGGAACAAACTACAAAGTACATTTAGTGATTGCTTTATGTATGGGTTGTTCGCTTGATTACAACTGATTTCAGAAAGAATATTTATAGATTTCGAATGGATTCTCTAATTCGAGTCGGTGAATGGCAAAGACAAAAAAAATTGGGGTTTTGATACGGGGGAAAGCTTTGATGAGCTTTTGAGCTTGCGAAGCAGAAGCTCTGATTTGAATCTTCTGCATATATTAGGTTGTTTTTTTTATTATCAAGCTGCTTAACTCAGAAAAACTCCAGGGAGGACAGGCACTTTCTTAATTTGAGATGCTACTACTTATTCAATCCATCTTTCAATTGAGTCTTCCTACATGCTAAATTAGATTATTATTCCAAGAAAGAAAAAAAAAATAAAAGAAAATTGGAAAACAGTGTCTCTTGTTATTTTTGGATCAACCTGCCTGCCTTATTTGTGGTGCCTACAAGAGATTAAATTTTTTATGAATCCAATTTAGATTTTATCCTTGGCAAGAAACATGCTCTAAGATTCAGAGTATGATTCCAATTTCAAATTTGAATTTAGATTCAAATCTCGATACGGAATAACAAATTTGCTGAAATTCACAATATGAATTCAAAATTCGACTCAAATTTGAATACTAAATTTTAATTCATATTTCTAATTTAGTTTAAGATCTAATAATCAAATTCATGTTTGGCCCAGGATAAAACTGAATAGGTTTGTTTAAAAGATAAGGATCACAATTGATTAAACACACCACCGGGCCTCTTCCCGTCAGTGTCAATTACAAACAACCAAAGCTGAGAGTTACAAACTAAACTCTTTTAAAATTTGAGTACAAAATATTTGAGGCCTTTTTAGAATTGTTTCAGCATAGAGTATAAAACCACATTTAATACATGAAGTCCCAAAATTGATTTTCGTACTGATAATTCACTTTGTATTTGAAAACTACCGTCGAGAAGCATCAGAATTATCATCTATAACTCTAAATGAAAGCACAATCTTTCTTGCCACGTGGCAAGAAATCCTTCATCCTTTCATCCTCCTTTCACAATATTTTCATCCCTTTATCCTCATTAAAATCGTCATAAATCCTCACAATATGTCTTAGATATAGGGTTTAAGAACCACTTTAAAGCATTTCTCAACCGTTCACATATTCATCATTAATTTATATGGAGATCCCTTAGTTTTTAGATTTTTTTAANTATATATATATATATATATATATATTGTCTTTAGTTTAGAGTCTTTATTATAATTGACTTTCTTTGTTTTTGTAATTTTGTATTTATGATTTTGCTTTAGTTAGAATTTATTACTTTTAAATATTTTTCTTTGCCTTTATTATTTAATAGAATATATGTTTAAAGTAAAACACGTGTTAAAAGTAAAACAAAAGCCCTGCGTGTATTCTTCGACAGCAAATGATATCAACTGTTAATATCGACATCAACTTTCGCTGTTTACTTTGCAAAATCTCCGCACAATTTTCGTTACCTCCTCCAAGATATGGAATTACTATGGTCGCAGATGAACAGCTCTGTTCTTTTGTTGATGTGCAGGTTCCTAGGGGTAGCCGATTTATGGAAATAATTACATATTGTCATATTAATTATTTGTTTGAAATTTATAATTATTTTAATTTTGCCATATTATAGTGCTGTTGTTGTTAATGATTTATCTACATCTACAACCTTCCTTTTATCTTTTATGCTATTTCTATCCACAAATCAACTTAAATTATTTAGCCTTATTCAAATTCAACTTATAACAAAATATAACTTAATAGACAAATTAAAGCTTAACTAATGATCTAATTTTAACAAATTGCACTCTAAATTAAACTGTGCATGATCATTTCTGAATATAAATTGAGTTTTTTGTTGAATTCTTAACCTTTTCTATCTAATTTTATTAGGTCATTTTCATCTAAAACTCTATTATATATATCAAACAACATATATCATGCCACCTTCCCAAAATCTTAACCTGGTAAACAAGATTTAAGAAATAAAATACAAATATGTTGTTCATAAGAAGTTTTAAAATATTGCCTTAAAACATTCAATGCATAGTTTATATTTTATTTGATATAAATAGAAAATAACTTGAATGTGTACTCTTATTTGCAGTTTAATTCAGTTTTCTGATTTCAATGAAGAAGAGAAGTAAATATTTTCTAGCAAAACTATCATAAGATCTAATTTCTATAATATTTTAAGGATATGTGTAATAGACTTATTTTATTTTGAACTTTATAGTATGGACTATATACTATGAATTTTAGAATTTGATAAAATTCTAAAATTTCTAACCATATTTATTGAAGAATAGTGCTGTTTTGGAGCCATATAACTTTCATTCAAAATTTTATAATTTAGAAAAATTAGTATTTAGAATTCTAACTATAATCTTATTTTTTAAAATTTTGAACTTTGAATTTCATTATCTACCCGCTGCATCGCGCGGGTTTCTGCACTAGTGATTTCAGAAGAGCTAAAATTTAGATCCTGAAGCTGCAACGATGAAAGCGAACCTCTGTATCGAACAATTTACTACTGAATAACTTGCTCCGACATCCACACAAACCCAAACACAAAATTAGTTTACTACTGAATAACTTGCTCCGACATCCACACAAACCCAAACACAAAATTAGTTTACTACTGAATAACTTGCTCTGACATCCACTGCAACGATCTCATATAAACTGATCGGAATCAGTATTCCATCCGATGTGGGACTATTGGGGGCATTACAAGCTCCTCCTGTTTAGACTCTAACGTCCTCGTTGAGTCCAAACCATATCACAGAGGCGATGTTTACGGATTCAAGAGGTGGCTCCCACCAAATCCGTTGGTGTAGCATTTTACCCCGTATAGTACTTAGCTCTCACACTTCCGGCTGGTATTCGGCTCTGATACAAATTGCAACGACCCGACCCGTTAGCAACAATAACTCGTTGTGCCAAACCACCGGTCCAAAATGCTTAAGCCTAGTTATTATTACTGGTAGGCGAGGCCTCATATAAGCTGATCGGAATCAGTATCCCATCCGATATGGGACTATTGGGGGCATTACATCCACACAAGCCCAAACACAAAATTTATGAACAGCGGCAGAGTCCATAAATTGTCATATCGAGGAATCTATGCCAATTGTATACATTTGTAGTACTGCAGGTTTAAATTATCACAGATGGAAGATGAAGACAGTAGCTGTTAAAAAGCATCTGCTGCTGTAATAAACCCCCTGGTTATTCACCATTAATGAACAAAAAAATAGTTGCCAAAAACAGCCTTTACATTGCAACTTGTAAACAGATGCTGAAAAGGAGGAAGAAACATACAAAAGAATAAAAAAAAAAAATTGAAAAAGAGACAAATTATTGATGCATATCATCTAACCAACTCTGATTACAGATGATACTGCGCGACAAAATTCCGTTCCTTCCATTATTCTTCTTCCAGAACCTGCACAAAATTCCTCCCTAACATTGAAAGAAAAACTAATCAAAAACCAATATTTCCTTTCCAAAACTTTTTTTTGTCTTCGGCGTCGATCCGAAAGTTCTCTAAACTGTGTAGTGTTGTTGGATTGTCTCGATGTCGAGCCCCTTGAGCTTCACCACTGACTCCACATGCCCCTTCAGTGTGTGCAGCTCCCTAAGCCTGTAAATGAAAGCATTTTCAAGGTTCATATATTTTGCTCAAATTGCTCTCATAGTTGAATAAAGATGCATGTAATGTTACAAACTCATTGTGGTATTTTTTTCCTGCATAATGGTTGGTTAGTTGTTTATTATGAAGTGCAAAAGAAACTAAGACTATTTATGAAAGATCTGCAAGTGAAACATTAATAACTCATGAATGAAAGATGTCTTTTCTAAGAAGAATCTTACTTAGGGTACCTGTTAAGGTGTATTAAATAAAAAAAAAAAAAATCTATGAGATTTTAAGTGTGTGAGTGTTTCTCAACATGGAACCTGAAAAACAAGGTCACAACATATCAGTATTGAGTTGCGATTTGTCGATTACCTTGCGACCTCCGCGCGCCTTTTCGCCTGCTCCGCGATCTCAGACAACTCTCTGTAGTTGGTCTTGTCGTTGAAGAGGCCGGAAGACTCCGGTGGGTGCAGGCCGTGGATTGTCCGCTGGGCTATAGCCCACTGGGCCTCCCTCTCGCCCTTCCCGTAGTCCAACGTATTGGCAAATGCCGTCTGCATTGTTGTTACGTCGAGAAATCAGAAACACAAATCGTCTACTTAACCTTTGTCGGCTGATATTGGTAGATACAATTTTGATAGGGACAGAGCAGAGCAGAATTGCAGTAGCGAGAGAGGTTTTTGTGAGGTTAAGATTACCTTGTTCTGGAAAACGTTGTCCCAGGCCTTGCCACTGAGGGCGTAGCGAATAATAAACTTGAGGATGTCGAGAGGGAAGAAGGTTATGATGCTGAAGAGCCATATGACTCCTGCCCATCCCCATCCGATGCCGCGGATCCTCGCAAAGCCCCAGTTCGCGTACACCGCGATGATGGTAGCCACCTACGAAAGGCCATGATTATATGAAAAGAGATTACCGACGATCAATATGTTTGTAACCGGTGACTCTCGACCCAATAACATTTCAGGTCGTTGTTCGACTCGATTTTTAAAGCATTGTAAAATTAAATCTGCGACGTGAAAGGACTAAGAAAATTCTGTCTCTAATATAGTGTTGCCCCCCAAAAAAAACATTGTATGACATCAGAGGAGTTTCTGAGCTAGTCTTTTCATATGTCTAGTCTTATGTTTTCTCCCCAAAAGATCGTATTTGAATATTATTATATGATAACTTAAACTTTTAAAGAAAAAAAAAAAACAGTTGTTTCACAAGAAAAGTTTTACTTCAATCTTTCGGGACCGCGTCGACATAAGCTTATATTTGAGAGTGTTCTCACCAGCTGTGCCGCGATGAAGGCGGCGACGAGGAGGAGGCCGGGGCGCTCGACGAAGCACCAACTCCGCGACCGGGTGACGAAGATCAGCGCCTGGCTGACGATGCTCACCTGCAGGTACACGGCCGCCATCAGCTCGTCCGCGCTGTCCCTGATCGGTCTCACCTTGAATGCGTCCTGCATGCATGCAATTTTACCCAAATTTGATCACAATGCGCCGATTTTTCCATATATATATATATATATATATATATATATGTATATTCAAATAGCACTACACTTTACAATAGGATCAAATAGACAGGCTCTGATACTGATACTCACTGAGAAGAAGTCGGTTCGGAAGGTGGCCCAGAAGAAGAGGACGGTCACGAGCGCGAGGTAGGTGCCGAGCACGACCCCGGTGGCGAAGATCTCCTGCAGCTTCCATGAGTCGGGGACCGGCGAGGGCTTGACGCGGTCCTTGGAGATGGTCATGATGGTGCCGTCGTTGAGTATGGCGATGATGAGCACCATGAAGGGCGAGAAGTCGAAGCGCCAGATGAGGGCGAGGAGGAGGAAGCCGAGCACGATGCGGATCGTGATCGATACGGCGTAGATGGTGTAGTTCTTCATGCGCTGGAAGATGGCGCGGCTCGTCAGCACCGCGCTCACGATCACGCTCAGCCCGGGCTCCGTCAGCACGATGTCCGACGCCCCCCGCGCCGCGTCCGTCGCGTCCGCCACGGCGATCCCGATGTCCGCCTTCTTCAGCGCCGGCGCGTCGTTCACCCCGTCCCCCGTCATCCCGCAGATGTGCCGCCGCTCCTGCAGCCGCCTCACGATCTCGTACTTGTGCTCTGCATGCATGCAGTTTCGAAAATGTTGTTATGCTCGCGACCATTTTACATGCATGTGAAATGTTCCGAAAATGTTGTCATGCTCAAAATTGAGAGAGGTTACAAATATTTGAATTTTGGCGGGAAACTATTGGGTAATGTAAGCATACCCGGGAAGACTCCGGCGAAGCCGTCGGCCTTCTCGATTAGCTCGTCGACCGGCAGCCCGCCGGCGAGGTCGTCCTTCTTGTCGGCGAGGAGGGTCGACGACGGGTACATGTTGGTCCCCATGCCGAGGCGCCGCCCGGTCTCCTTGGCGATGGCGAGCTGGTCGCCGGTGATCATCTTGACGTTGACGCCGAGGTTGAGCGCGCGGCGGATGGTCTCCGCGCTGTCGTGGCGCGGCGGGTCGAAGAGCGGCAGCACCGCGACGAACTGCCACGGCCCACCCGTGCTCTCCTTGGCGGCCTCGGGGACCTCCTGCCGCGCCACGGCCAGCGCGCGGAGGCCGCGGTCGGCGAACTTGTCGATGATCCCGTGGACCCGCTTCCGCGCATCTTCTCTCAAGTTGCAGAGGTCAATGATCTGTACCGAAAAAGATTCAACATTCGTGAAGCAAAAGATGAATGATCTTGCATTATTATGGTCTCGTTCGAGATTCGAAATTAAATTGGATAAAATAAGATAAGATGAAATAGTAATACTGAAAGAGAGTGAAAGTTCATAGACTCGGAGGCGTCGACGGTCACGACCGCTGAATTCAACAGTTTCATTTCTGATGCCTCCGAGCTACTAAATTCTCTTCTTTCCCGGCATTTCTATCCAATTCAATTCCGAATGCGACGGAAATTATATCAACCTGTTCGGGGGCGCCTTTGCTGATGCGGTGCCACTTGCCGGCGGAGTCGATGTAGGTGATGGCGGTGCGCTTCTCGACCGGGTTGAAGGGCAGGAAGTGGACCTCCTGAATCCCGGCGCGCGCCTGCGTTTGGACATGAGATTTGTGGTCATAAGAACGAAATTGAAACTATAAAAACAAATTATTCAATGAAAATAGAAAGAAATTGAGATGAAGCTGCTACAGAGAATCAATTTTTAGGAGGAAATTCTCTACAATGCTGAATCATATTGATATGATACGTAAAAATACTGACAAATCAATAGTATTTCTGCAAATGTTTCAATAGTAGTACATCAAATTTGCTTAACTTGGTCGAATTTGGTTAGCGAATAATGATCGGATTAAGTAAATTTATCGGACAATATCAAAATCAGTTCTGTTAGTAGTTTACCTCCTTGGGATCTGCGAGCATGCCGACAATGGAAGCATCGATAGCGTCCTGATTCTCCACTCTTGAAGCTCTCGCCGCGTAGAGCACCACCGTATCTCTGTCAATGTCCTTCACGAACGCCTGCGACAGTTCTAATGTATCAGTCACATATATAATATAAATACATATATAAGTGGATCTACTTAGAAAGCGTTTAGGGACCAAATCGGAATTCTTATAAGATGAGGGGTACTAAACTGAAAATTACATTCACTACTTTCAAATTGTTTCACTTGGTCACCTCTAATGGGGTTCGAATTGGTTACAACCCCGTGCGTAGGATTCGCTACCCACATGATTGATTCCGTTGCTGGATTAACCTGCACCGTCTATATCGGACGGCACGGAGCCTCATACAGAGAAAATTCTACGCATGAAATTGTAGGAAATTTGCTTCCTGTTTCCTGTTTGTTGCGTGCATACCTCGATCATGGTCTTGTCGACGGTGAGCTTGTTGAGGGTGAGCGTTCCGGTCTTGTCGCTGCAGAGCACGTCCATCCCGGCCATCTCCTCGATGGCGGTCATCCGCTTCGTGATCGCCCCTTGCTCCGAGAGCCGGTGCGACCCGATCGCCATCGTCACCGACAGGACCGTCGGCATCGCGATCGGGATCCCGCCGATCAGCAGCACCAGCAGGTTGTCGATCCCCTCCCTGTACCGCCGGTGCTGGATCGGGTACATTACCACGATCTCGATCAGCATACCCACCGCGATAGAGCATATGCAGAAGTTCCCTATGGCCGTCAACACCTAAAGCAGTTTCGCAAAATCTATTACTCATACATCGAATAGTTTTAAAAATATATACGTAGTGTACGTGCTGTAGGTCATGTTCAACGGTCAAAATTGACTGACCTTCTGAAAGTGGCCAACATTGTTGGTGCTGTCGACGAGGTGGGCGGCCTTGCCGAAGAAGGTGTGGACGCCGGTGGCGATGACGACGGCCTCGATCTCGCCCTGCTTGCACGTCGACCCGGAGAAGATCTCGTCCCCGGGGCTCTTCGTCACGGGGAGCGACTCGCCGGTGAGGGCCGATTGGTCAATCTTGAGGGGGTCGCCCTCGAGCAACCTGGCATCGGCCGGGATGATGTCGCCGAGCTTGATGCTGATGATGTCGCCGGGGACGAGGATCGCCGCCTCCTGCTCCGACCACCTCCCGTCCCTCAACACCTTAGTCCCATAACCAAACCCGAAACTTGGTGAGTGCATACGTAACAATCAGAAAGCATATATCTTGCTGAGCTGTTTCCTATCATATTGATCTTTCGCTTCATGAAAAGAAGCGTGTGCAGATAATTACTTTAGTTTTAGGCGCGAGCCCGGCCATGAGAGCGGCGGCGGCATTGCCCGCGTTGTTCTCCTCGATGAAGGAGATGGTGGAGTTGATGACGAGGAGGACGACGATGCCGACAAAGTCTTGCCAATCCGGAGGTCTTCCCTATGAGCAAATACATAATTGCAATCGAAAAATAGTGAATATCAAATATTTAAACACCGTTCTCGAGTAAAACAAAAAAAGTTGAAATTTTGAAATAAATATGTTACATACTCCGCCGTTGGCGAGGGCGATGGCCATGATCGCGGCGATCTCCATGACCCACGACAGCGGATTCCACATGAAGCCCAGGAACTTGAGGAACTTGTTCTCCTGTTTACGTACATATACGTCGAATTCGGTAACCAAACATACATGAATATATAGTGTTGAACATAAATATTAACACCGCTGATCTCTATATAAGTTTAAGTTTTTGAAACATAACGATTGTTTCACATAATTCTGACGAAAGTTGGGATTTGCGATTCGACCTTCTTCTCCTCGAGCTTGTTGGGCCCGAACAGCTGGAGCCGCTGCTCGCCCTCGGCCGAGCTGAGCCCCTCCCGCGAGCATTTCAGCTGCTCGAACACCTCCTCGATCGGAATCCGCTCCTGCATGAAAACAGATCAAAAAAAACTCAAATCCGACGATCAAACATGAACCATGCATAAACACGCGAAGGCGCGAAAACAAAGTAGGAGAGGAGAAGAGAGAACCGACGAGGTCCACGCTCTCATTGCGGATCTCTTCCAAGAAGCTCGCCGACGCTGCCGCCGCCGCCGCCATTTTTTTATTTACGAAGGACGGACGACTAGCGATCAACAGAAAACAAAAAGGACGACGGGGAGGAAGAGCGCGTTAGATTTATTGCACCACCATGTAAGATGCGTGGTTTGTGCAACTAATAATGGGATTAGTTAAGGAAAAAATTGTACGTGAAAGGGTGGTTTAATTGTGTAATGGAAACTAATAAGAGAGTGGTGATAAAGAGAGGAGTATAAAGTTGGGGAAGTGCAGAGGAAGAAACCCGGTCAAGTAGGCGAGTTGGGCGGAGGGACGTTGGAGGGGAGCCAATATTTGAGGAGAATAATAATAGAATATTTAGTTTTTCCTTTTTTAAATTAAATAAAAAAATTATTTTGAGAAAAGAAAAAAAATTGTGGTGATGATGTGAATTTGGGTTTGAAACGAATCAGAGAACGTAGCTGCAGTCGATCGGAAGATCGAACTTTCGTTTATATATTTCTAAGATGAGATTCTAAGCTATATTTTTTGGGAGTTATTTTGGTTTATTGATATGAAAATATTATTTTGAAGGGAGTGGATTTCGTTTCTAATGAACATCCTCTTTGGTTTCGCATGAAATTGTCAAAAATGATTTTTTTTTAAAGAAAAACATATATTTAATAAAAGAAATATGTAGAAATTAGTAATTTATTGGCTTTTGGTTCGATAAAAATCAAAAAAAGAAAAGATAATGAATAGAGTTAAGACGTATTTAATTTGTGTTTTCCATAAAAAAAAAAAAAACCAAAAAACAGAAGCAGGTGTTCTTACCCAAATACATAAAACTGTTTTTTTTTCCATTTTAAGCAAAGTACAATTTAGAAAACTTGCCAATTTCGCCCCCCAACCGTTCTAAGTCGCAAGGTCGATCTCCATACAATTGTGAACACCATCTTGAATCACGAATTTAACATCTGAGATCCACAAAAACAAACAGATCCATACACATGCAGCTTCTTTCAATGAACCAGGAATCAGCACAATCAAAATTGTCAATATCAAGATAGTCGGGGTGCTTTGAGGGCACTAGAGCAGCGAAGCTATCGACAAAATTGATCTTTAATATTAACAAATAAATAAGTTTATCCAATCTGATCATCATTCACCAAGTAAATTTTACTCAGATATAACGAATGCGACATATTTCTCACCAACAACAACAACACACAATACATCGAACTCTGCTGCGAACGCATCAGTCTCTGACTCACAACACAACACTTCTACATCTAATCCATCAACAGCTTAAACTCCAGCAGCTTTAGCAGATGAGAGAGACTAATAAGAGTATATTGTGTAATGTTTCAAAGATCCTAAGCAAATTTCAAATGGAGAGAATGAAACAGTGCATGAAACACTCCGAAGTCGACTGACTATTCAAAAACTAACCGCAATTTTTCAATAACTTCAGCAACAAATGGCACGGTTTACTGCCGAAGATTTCCAAAGGGTTTAAGAATACAAGCAAGGATCAGACATCATTATTTTTTGAATTAGACTAACGGACTGTCATAATTTCAGGACTCAAAACTGATGCACACCAATTTGACAGCAGCAACATTAGTCGACAAAATTGCACGGTGAGAAACACTAACACAGAGGCAAATTTTAACGCTTCAGATCCCATAAATAGCAAATCTTTCTCATTCAGATGTCTTCAAAACCCCAAAACAAGCTAACAGAGGAGTAAGTTCTACAAGAGATTAAAGAAACCGTTCCCGAGCGAGTCCTCAAAAGCCTAGCTTTGTGCGGCGCCAGTGCCTGCGCTTGGCGTTGTACCTGAAAGATTTGAAAAATAAAAGAGTATTAGAGCACAAAAATGATACACAACAACAAATTGTATCAAAAGCAACCAAAAAAAGAAAAAAGCCAAAATGTGTAGAACTTCTGTGAACTATGTGACTCATTTTGATTCAGCTACCCTCCGACCTCTAGTAATTTTGATTTTACTACCCAGTCTTTCAATTTATTTGATTTGACCAATTCGATAGTTCTTTCCCCATTCAATTTATTGGGCTTATTGACAATATTTTACAGGGCTTTTTTTACATTTAGCTCCCTAAAAAAAATATACAAATGACCCTAGCAAACTTGTATTTGCAATTTTAAGTTGAATACGGCGTGTTCATGTTCACACTTTAGTCCCTTTTTTAAGGACAATAAAAAATACAAAAAGGATCACGATGATCCAATCACCTGTGTTCAAATTAAAAACAAAAAACACCACCTAGATGCCTGTATGGCAAGAAGAGAGCTATTTATGCAAATATAAGTTTGATAGGGCCATTTGTTAAAAAAAAACTTAAGGCTAAATACCAAAAAAAAAAAGCCCTGTTTTACGTGATTCACATTACTACATTTTAATTAAAGCGAGTGATGCACCCAAGATCAAATCAACGTAGTTGAAAAGTTTGATAGTAAAATCAATTTTTGTAAAATATTAGATGGTCAAATCAAAATATCCCATACATCAGAATCAAACAACAAATATAACTTTTTCGACGGATTATTTTGCAAATACTCTACACGTTATCAAATGAAAACCATTAGAACCAAACAAAATTAGCCAAATTTTCAAAAATTTTCAGAAATCAAACGGATTACAAGGATTAGATAGTAAAATCTAAAATTGCACATCTTAGGGGGGAAAAACAGAAACAAAATATTAAGAGGGCGAGATGAAACCTGATGGTGTTATCGGTTCTCATGCGGATCCAGTGGGGGATTGGGCGATTTTGGCGCATCTTCTTCGCGAGCTTCATCTTGATCCTAAACGTCTTGTGCGACGGCTACAAGGACAGTAACCAAAATAAAAATATATACATAAATTAATCAAAATCAGGAGCTACGAAACCCTAGCTCGATGAGTGCGAAACCCTAAGAGAGAGAGAGAGAGAGAGAGAGAGGTGTACCATGGTTGGACGCGGCGGCGAGAAACCCTAGAGCACGAGCGAAGGAGCGGGGAGAAGAGAGAAAGAGAGAGTTTAGTATTTATACAGAGAGGGAATGGTAGGTCAGTTTGTTATATGCGTGGACTCCGTGCACCACATCATCCGTGGACGGTTCATTAATTTGTTTTTTAATTTTCCGAAGATAACATGAGGCACGTTAATTACACGTGGGGTGACATTTCAATCGTTGGAAAGGTGTAAAAATTTATTTTTCTATAAAAAAAAAATTAATATAAAATATTATATTTTTATTCAGTTTTTCTTTTTATATAAAAATTTTGAAAAATAAAAGCACTATCTTTTCATATAAAGTAAAAATAAAAAATTCCTTAGCCTTAGCCTATGAACAGAAATAAAAAATCCCTTCAAATTATGAGGCGTTTGCTTTACTTTATAGTAATTTCTGACTCGAATTTTTTAAATTATTACAATCAAATACCGTAATCTAATTTACTTGACGTGTCGCTAATATAGAAATAATGTGACAGTATTATACTGGGCGAGACAATAATAATAATATATTACATTACTTTCATATCATCAATACGTTAACATTACATTACTTGTCTATTAACATGCCTTTATCAGCAACTATTGCTTATCCAACAAAACCAACAGAAGATAACATGTAGCCAAAAACACACCTTACAAATAGAGAAAGCATAATTTATAGAAACAATTTCACCCAATTTTGGATACAAATTTCAGAACAAACTAAAAATTTACTTATTGTGCCAAGTGAAAGATTGTAACTGCTCCATGCTTTGGTCTTCACCATAGTAGTAGTCAACTCACAAAAGGAATCAGGAAATATTCGGCGTAAAATAGCTGCAAAGTAAAAATACCCCGCAAAACAATCAGTATATATGTTAGTTAAGAGTTTAATTTCAGTACTAATAAGATTCACATAGTGAAGTGTTTGATATGCTTCGCGAACTGCATTAGTTTTCATTCGCCTCGTGCTTTCGATCTAATATAACTAAGAACTTAGCAGAATAATATATCTGCGCGATTTTGCGATGTTTTTGTCAGTATGTACAGTTTCAGACAAAGAAATTCTAATTTTGTATAGATTTTGATTGAGAAAGTAGACAATTTGATGGAATTAGGTTAATTCACTTGCCTTCCAAATAAACATGTAGAATGCTGTAATGGATGTCTTGTTCTGAACATCAAGGCGTCGTGCGCGCAGCAGAAGAACAGAAGCAAGTGAACCATGGCCGAAAACCTACATTTCGTAACGGCGAAAATAATACCGTATTGTTCATATTGAGAAACAAAAATGTATATCGAAAAGGTGCGTTTCGAGAAAAAGATCACTCAACGGTTACAAGCCTTCGAAGTTTGTCGCAGGATGAAGCGCCCACCAACATGGCAATAGCGTACGCCGTCAACAGTAACTTGACGCAAAGCCAAAATACCTGCATTAAGAAGCACTTAAACATTAATTTGAGTACATCTAAAAGATCACAACAAGGATAATTTACTCGGCAATTGGTCGTTAATTCTAATAAATAACCTTCTTTTGACCTAAGCGAACGCTGAAGGATTGGATTCCGTAGTCTCTATCTCCGTCGACATCCGGTATGTCCTACTAATGGTAAAATGTGGCAGTAAAATGTTGATTAAATATTTGAAGTGCAGCAATAAAAGAGAATCTAGAAAGGAATATCATCAGCTTTAATGAATAAGAAGAAGCATTGTTTGGATTTCAGTATTGTTGTCGAGGCGAAAAGCGAAAAAATAAAAGCACAAATTTATCCTGAATAACCGATTTATACATGATATTTACCTTGAACAAAGCTATAACAGCAGAGAAGAAACACATGAAAGCCGTGGCGAAGATCACCGACTTCTTCAAAACTATAGGCCTTCCTAATACATATCTCTGACGAAAAGCAATAAGGTATCAATTAACAAAGTTTCGCGCGCCCAAACTAGTATCTGTATATGTGCTAAAAATTTTCTCAATACCTGTATATGCATGAAGAAGGCTAATTGAACCAAGATAGCCCTCACACATAGGATGCACGACGCAGCAAGAAAGGCGTGTCTTTTCCATCTAAGTAGCGGAAGCTGAACAACAACAACAAAAACAACAAAAATTGAAAGCCAAACTACATGAATCTGCTAAATCAATCTTTGGGCAAGTTTCATAAGATCATGGTTCAAGTGTTCAACTCTCCATTGTGCGTATTTTGGGGGTTAAGTGCCTGTTCCCTACCAGATCGATCTTTTGAATAACACAAAGTAATTAATAAGATACGACTCGCAACACTGAATAAGCCAGAAGAAGCAATAAACATTTGTTTACTCTTGCTACAATTTGACTAGTTGTAATTTAAAGTTAAGCTTAGTAACAAGTGTAGATTTACATCGACAGAGTAAGCGCTTCCGAGGAGAAAACTGATGAGTAATGCAAATAGAACTGGCGGAGATCCGGACTTCACTCCCATAGCAAAGCTCTGAAAGGAGAAATCAGAGCATGCTTTGTCAAATTAGTCTCAATAAGAAAAAGTATTTGTCGAGATTGATGCATCCAAAGAAAAACGAAAATTAAATAGAATCACTAAGTTACATTAGCGAAAATACCATGATACAAGAAGCTGCTACTAAGACTATTCCGGTCGACATGGAGAACTCTCCTGAAGCAAGTGGAAGAGTAGGTTTATTCACCTGCAGTCGCAAAATAGAATCATCATCTTTTCGCAGGGTAGGAAAGCAAAGAAGAACACAAACTTAAATTTGGGGTCGAAACAAACCTTATCGATTTCGACATCGAACAGCTGATTCAGTCCTACAACATAAATATTCATGAATATAGCTGGGACCAGAGCCTGAATAAAGAAACAGTATACAATGTTACATTAGAAAAAATTCAAAATTTCAAAAAATGTAAACATTATCATGTCTCATTGAACAGTACCTTGAAGAGTCCCAGAAAGAATGTAGGAGAAATATCAGAAATGGTTTCAACAGGAAGAACAGACACCGTTGTAATGCCTATAATCTGACGATCGACAGAAAGATTCTAACATTAGATTCTAAATGTTATCTTTGTTGATAAGAAATGAATGAGTATGAATAGAACTTACGGTTCCGATTACTGTATGCGGTCGAGAAAACCGATAGAAAGCATCCAACTGTTTACGAGCAACATTTTGTAACTCGTCGAGCCAATCGGTTTTTTGATCATGCACATTTGCATGGTTTGAAGGAACATGATAGTTACATTTAATTTGGTGATAATTAGATGGCTTTTTTATGCATCTTAGATCACTGGTAACAGCAGAGAGTGTGAGGGAGTGGCAGGTGGAGTTCCTTTCACATAACAGCATAAAACATTGGATATCTCAGTTCATGACAAATAGGAATAGAATAGACCATAGCATATAGAAGATAAAAAGTTACAAAAAGGCAAAAATTTAACTTGCCTTTCATTATGGGCTTCTAAATTTTTTATTCTCTTTGCTCCACCTGCAAATCAGGGAATAAGAAATCAGATTTGAATTTCAAAAAAAAAAAATAGAGAACAAGAATCACTAGCCTCTCCATTGGCACACTCTTATGGGCTCTCTTCCTTCTCTCCCATCTGCAAAATAAAACACTAAAATGAATAACAATGCACAATGTAATCAAATTTTTTTATAGTGAAAGAGAGAACAATAATTTGTTATGGGATTGTGTAATGTCTAGTAGGGCTATTAGAAGAAGCATTGTATTGCGTCTTTCTAATAATGTATATTTATGGACCCGTTGTCTATTAAATCGATCATTTGGGTAAATATTATATCAGAGTCAATTCTAAGTCAATTCTAAACCCTTTGATCTAATGAGGTAGTGAGTTCAATTTTCATCTTCAATATTTAAAAGGTATGCACTTGAGTGGGGGCATTAGTTATTAGTTATATGCTTGAAAGCCAATCTAGTAATACTAATATAAGGGTATTTATGTATAATTATTTATAATTAATAATAGAAAGGCTGATATTATATTCATATTTATTAACTGGCAATACAATATTGATGTTAATAGTCCATAAGATCCTTTTTTGTGAAGACATAGAAATATACTATTTTGTACAAGATTCTTTAAATGCCCCTAACCAAAAGGATATTATATGAATGATAATATACCGGATAGGTCAGTATATGTTATATTTCTATTTTAGGTGACGAATCTCGAATCTCTAGTGTAGGGACAATAGAGCAAGCGTACATGTACTTGTTAGAGAATAAGTATATTGAGCATGATCATTTAGTTGAATACTCGTATGGTTCCATACTCGTCAATATATAACTAGTTCATTGCTATAGTAGTGTGAAATACTCTTCAAATTTGAGGCATCATGGTTGCTTCACGTATAGATTACTACTGTTTGACAATATTAATACTTAGATTCTAGTCATGAGTCTATATTCGGCATCGATTTACTATAGTGGTTTATACAGGAAGGCATGTGAATACTCAATAAAGAATCCAACATTCTCAATAATAAGAGAGAACGCCTTACATAGTTTATTGAAACTGGACTAAAAAAATCCGTAGCCAGAGTACATAGTATGCGAAGAAAGTCAATAATGAGGGAGAACATCCTACCTTTATTGAACTTGACTTGAAAAATCCATAGCCAAGTTACATAGCATGCGAAAAAAGTTTTCAACCGTGTTATCCTATTGAGTCAATTTTGAATATTTTAGTCATACGATTAAATGATAATATTTAATGAGTTACTATAACCTTTGGTTTGATTAGGACGTTATATGTTGAGAGATTTTTTTTTTTTTTTGAGAGAGATAGGTAGCACGCTACCCGTTTCGTTTATTTCATTTAGAAATAAACTTAGCTGAAAATGTGAATCAACTAGGATTCGAACTTGGGACTNAGAACAAGAATCACTAGCCTCTCCATTGGCACACTCTTATGGGCTCTCTTCCTTCTCTCCCATCTGCAAAATAAAACACTAAAATGAATAACAATGCACAATGTAATCAAATTTTTTTATAGTGAAAGAGAGAACAATAATTTGTTATGCGATTGTGTGATGTCTAGTAGGGCTATTAGAAGAAGCATTGTATTGCGTCTTTCTAATAATGTATATTTATGGACCCGTTGTCTATTAAATCGATCATTTGGGTAAATATTATATAAGAGCCAATTCTAAGTCAATTCTAAACCCTTTGATCTTATGAGGTAGTGAGTTCAATTTTCATCTTTAATATTTAAAAGGCATGCGCTTGAGCGGGAATGTTAGTTATTAGTTATATGCCTAAAAGCCAATCTGATAATACTAATATAAGGGTATTTATGTATAATTATTTATAATTCATAATATAAAGGCTGATATTATATTCATATCTATTAACTGGCAATATAATATTGATGTTAATCGTCCATACGGTCCTTGTTTGCGAAGACGTAGAAATATATTTTTTTGTACAAGATTCTTTAAATGCCCTTAGCCAAAAGGATATTATATGAATGATAATATACCGGATAGGTCAGTATATGCTATATTTCTATTTTAAGTGACGAATCTCGAATCGCTAGTGTAGGGACACTAGAGCAAGCATACATGTGCTTGTTAGAGAACAAGTATACTAAGCATGATCATTTAGTTGAGTACTCGTAAGGTTCTATACTCGCCAATGACTAGCTCATTGCTATAGTAGTGTGAAATACTCCTCAAATCTTAGGTATCATGGTTGCTTCACGTTTAGATTACTACTGTTTGACAATATTAATACTTAGATTCTAGTCATGAGTCTATGTTCGATATTGATTTGCTGTAGTGGTTTATACAAGAAGGCGTGTGAATACTCAATAAGGAATCCAACATTCTCAATAATGAGGGAAAACGTCCTACATAGTTTATTGAACTCGACTCGAAAAATCCGTAGCCAGGGTACATAGTATGCAAAAAAAGTCAATAATGAGGAAGAACGTCCTACACAGTTTATTCATAGCCAAGGTACATAACATGCGAAAAAAGTTTTCAAACCTTTTATCCTATTGAGTCAATTTTGAATATTTTAGTCATATGGTTAAATGATAATATTTAATGAGTTACTATAACCTTGGTTCGATCAGGACATTATATGTTGAGAGAAATTAATCACACGATCACTATAAGCAAAAGAGTTTATTCTTTATCACTTTTCTAGATTGTTCATTGTTGTGATATATTACTAGGTATCACTCATGGACAGTAAGAAAATATAATTTTAAATTGTTCTTATTTATTAATTAGAAGAGTTCTAATTCAATATTAAAAATGTTGATATTAAGTTTCACTGCCGAATGGTAATAAAGATATGCGGTCACATATAATAGAAATTTTGTACGGTTGTTCACTTAAGGCTGCGTTTGGTTAAGAGAACTAAATTTTGAAGAACAACTTTTATTGTTCTCGAGAACATGGGATATTCCGGTACAAGATAGAACAATTGTAAATTTGTGTTTGGATGCATTCGAGGATATTCTAGAGGATATCCTTAATAGCGTTTGGATAAAAAGTCTAGAACAACGTCTAAATATATTTTTAAAANTTTATATTATATAATAAAATTTAAGTATAATATATTATCATAAAAATAATATTTATACTAATATATTTATTTATTAAATTTGAGCATTCATTTAAACAATTAAAAGGCCAGAAAAAAAAAAAGGGGCCAAAATCTCTTGTTCCAGCTTGTTCTCCCTTTTAGGGAGAACAAGCTTAACGGGTTGTTTCCGGCTTAACGGGTTGTTCCGGAAACAACCTGATTGTTCCAAAAAGCATTGTGTTTGGAGGGATATCCCGCCTTGTTCTGGGATATCCCTCCAACCAAACGCAGCCTAAAAAAATTTAGTGTGAGTGATAAAAATGAAAGGGAGCTGGTCAATTAAATTAAATATAATTATTCAGCTCAGCTGTGACTAACATTTTTAATTAGATTATGACTTCAGAATTAGTTTGAGAATTATACACGAGATTAAATTCTTTAATCTAGATGACATTAAATCATACTACAACAAAAGCGGTGTATAGCGACACTTTTAAATATCGGTATAGGTAAATGCTGCTGGCTAAATTATCGACATTTTTTAAAAGTGTTGCTATATGTTGGGTTGCTATATGTAGGGCCGCCTTGATATTTAGCATCCACTCCTCCAGTGACCTGTGGTGGAAAGACACGTGGCGATCGTAGCCCTTTACGGTCACTGTGAGATTCTCGCGGCCTAACTCCAGCCGCCGAAACCCTACCTCGTCGGTTGCGGCGGCGAAGAGGAGAAGGGGAGATAGTGATCAAATTTTTTTTTTCTTTATATTTGTAATTGAGCAGAGTAGGCTGGGTGGGGTTGGTTGAGTAGAAAAACTTTTTATTTTTGATTGGATTTGGCTTTACATTTAGGCTTTATTAGATTTTTTAAAGAAATTTTGGCATAAATATTAAGACACTTACACAAAAGTATCCCAAAAATATGTTTCTATAATCTAATTCTGTTGTAGTGATATATAAGATATTTAAATGAGATTTAAATATTAATGAAATAATTTTATTGGATAAGATTAAAATTAGATAAAATCTAACTACAAATAATTAAAGAGATTAATGTTTATCACTAATTGAGCTAGCTAATAATTAAATATTTACACCGACCGTCCCTAGAATAAGTGACAAAGGGCTTGGTGGTTAGTACCCGAGTTCCCAAGTTTGAATCCTAGTTGATTTACATTTCCAGCTAAGTTTATTTCGAAATGAAATAAATGAGGCAAATAGCATGCTACGTACCTATCTCTCAAATATATATATATATATATATATATATATATATATATATATATATATATATATATAG